>NW_015162003.1:319708-426904 GCF_001447785.1 Gekko japonicus | reverse complement strand
GGAAAGAGCATTTGTTAAGTTCAGCACTCAAAATGTTGCCGCTTTCTTTTGAAGGACATGGTTAGTGGTAAGCACCAACTTTTGGCCGTCTACCAAGGCCAGCCAAAATGTGTAGATCCTGGTCATTACCCAGCAAACCTTTTAATTAATATCTCTCCCAGGCATGTTGTTGCCAAAATAATCTTTTGATTGTTTTCCTGATTTATTGCGGAGAAAGCAAAAGCATACTAACTTGATCTGTATTTTCATGCTTGTTGTAGGGTAGCTTCCTTGCAAGAGCAAAGGAAACCTAAAGTGTCTTTAGTCAAAGTGTAAAGCTGGCTCGCCAGCTCTGAGTTTGGAAATACCTGGAGATTTTTGGGTCAGAGCCTAAGCAGTGGATGTTGCCTTCTGACACACTTCCAGTGATGTCAGGGGGTGTGGCATATGCAAATAAGTTATGCTAATGAGCCCCTGCACCTCTTTTTCTACCAAATGACCCCTGGTGTCAAGTATTTATTTGTAGACTGCACTAGAGAAGCAACCATGGTGAAATTGATATACTTGGGTCCCGTTCACACTCACCTATTTGGTCCGGGAGCGGGACAGTTCGGGGGCGGTTCAAACCGGCGCGATCACAACACAACATCTGGGAAGCGCCGTGATACCGTCCCCGAACTGTCTCTATTCTTGGAAACCGCGCCTCAAACTGAACCACCTATCTCGGTGGTTCAAGTGGATGCGGCGCCTCTTCCCGGCCGTTTGATCGCCGGCGCAAGGACGCGCCGGCACAACCCCGGGCCGGAGACGAACTGCGCATGCTCAGACATGCGCAGTTCAGCCGGCCCCCGGTTAGGGCCGTGTTTTCTCCCCGGCGTTTGATCGCGCCGGGGAGAAACGGCGGCGCGGCCGGGGGATCTGTGAGATCCCGCTGCGCCGTGTCAACGTTGGTGCGGCTTTTAAAAGCCGCGCCTTCAAGCGCCTTTTCCCCTGCCGTGTGGCAGGGGCCTTGGTTAACAAATTATGGGTGGGGCTCTGTGGTATCTGTGATTAATTTGGTGTACAGACATAGGCTTGAACTTTTGTATTGTTATACTTTCCCCTCTCACAAACTGAAAACTCCATTTTAAAATTGGCATAGATTATTTAAACAAGATTAATACTGGTTTCCTTTGTCTCCCCCCTCCCTTCTCTTTCTCAGGGTAGAATTCAGATTGAAAATGGAACTCTTACTATAACTATGCTGAACATTTCAGACTCTGGCCTCTATCAGTGCATTGCAGAAAATAAATATGCATCCATTTATTCCAATGCAGAATTAAGAGTAATAGGTAAGTTAATGAGTTCTAAAAAAAAAAAAAAAGCTGAATACTGGAATGGAGAATCAAATTAAGATTTCTTGGAAGAAGTCATTCAGCAGAGACATGTTCTCCGTAAGAAAGACAGACAATGCATTTTCACAGAAATGCCATAAAAATATGTTTCAGATGTCACTTTTCCTTTTTTTTAATTACTAGCTTCAGCTCCTGATTTTTCCAAAAACCCTGTGAAAAAAAATTCAGTTGTCCAAGTTGGAGGTGAAGTCACCATTGAATGTAAACCAGATGCCTCTCCCAAGGCAATTATTAGCTGGAAAAAAGGCACTGAGACTCTACAGCAAAACAAAAGGTATTTCAGTAAAGCATGTGTAAGTGAGCAGCTCTGGAGCACTGTCGACCAAATCTTGGCCAAGATCCAAAAAGCTACACAGATTCTTGGAAAGGGCATGCACTAGCTTGGTAGAACTGTTAATTCCTTTTCCCAGTATACCTTCCTACTACATATTATGGATATAAAGCTGTTCAAAAATGACTATTATATGACCAGTTGAATGGCTTTTATAACATGTGTTATTAACTCGACACATATTTACTGAATTCAACTAAGAGAGGCCTAAATATGTTCATTCTTTTCATATTGCATACATCAGAATAAACAATCAAAACAGCATTTTCCTAAAACTTTTTTTAAAGGATAGTTTTCCAAGTCTGAAAAAATATTTAATTTTTATTGCAATTACCTATCATATGGTTTTCCTTTTCTTCATAAATGTCCGACCTATTAAATGATTACCTAAGTCAATTTCTGTTCAAAATTTTGTAACACATAGTTGCTCCTTGTATTCTAATGGTTGTATTATGCTAGATTTCCATTAATTCCTGGGTAGTTATTCTTTTGTACAACATTAGTAGAGTAGGGAGGACCAAAATTCAGAAAAAAGTATGATCTCCTAAAAGGTGCTTAAAAGAAAGTGTTGGTGTTGGACTTCTTACATTAATGGAGTTTAATGCACATCACAATATACAAGCTGATAATCTGATTAAATTAGACTAAACATTTTTATCTGGGAACAGCTCAGTTGTGAATGTGACATGGCTACTTGACTGATGCACTACTTAGGGGAGAAGAGGTTCCACAATCTCTGGGAATTTACATACATGTTTTTCCTTTGTGATATATCACCAAAAGGGAAAGAAAGAAAGAAAGAAAGAAAGAAAGAAAGAAAGAAAGAAAGAAAGAAAGAAAGAAAGAAAGAAAGAAAGAAAGAAAGAAAGAGAGAGAGAAAGAGAGAGAGAAAGAAAGAGAGAGAGAGAGAGAGAAAGAAAGAAAGAAAGAAAGAAAGAAAGAAAGAAAGAAAGAAAGAAAGAAAACAATTGTTCCTACTTTAATAAAATCTTAACTCACTGTACAGATCTTGTCATTGTCATAATACATCGCTAACTAATAAAGGTTACCCACTGATTGCTATAGTCTTAAAGAAAACCTAAGGAATGTGGTTCTTCATCCATATTAAGGAGGGGTGTGCATTTGGCTAAATCTGAGCTGAAAAAGTACTTGGAAAATACCTTATCAGTATATTCTGGGTATAGATTCAGCTCAATATAGATTTCGGATAACATTTGGCGATCTGAAATGGCCAAGCCCTGTAAATCCTGAAAATATTTTCAGGATTTTTGAGACCACTGGATAGACAAAGTTCGAGGGCATTTAAAGGGATCACAGTTCCTTTAAATGCCTTCTCCAAGCTGTGTGACTCCCCAGCGACTGAACTCCAAAGATGCTTAAAGAGCTCACAATTCCATTAAATGCAGGTATTTAAAGGGGCCCTGAGTCCTTTAAACACCTTCGGAGTTCTCCAAGCTGTGGAGTCATGTGGTTTGGAGAAGGCATTTAAAGGGACCAAGATCCCTTTATATGCTTTTTTTTTTGCTCCATTGAAATCAATGGAGGATAGAGGCAAATTCTTTGGGGGCCCATAGAATTGAACCACCTGGTCCAATACTTTTAAAACTTGGGGGTGCTGAGGAAAGGCACCAGTGGCTATGCTGCAAATTTGGGGCTTCTACCTCAAAAAACACACACACACCAGAGGCCCAGATACCCCTGGATTGGTTCTCCATTATAATGATCCCCACAGGGTATAATAGAGCCCCAAAAAATTGGGTTTCTCAAATATTTCCAGAATCCATATACCATATCAGTATTGGGATTTGAGAATGTTGGGAAATACCGATATTTTTCAGGTTCAATATACCCCAAGCCGAAAAATATTGGGGGGGGGGGTGCACAACCCTAATATTAACCCAGAAGTCTTTTCTAAAGAAGGAAACTTCAAGCTACTGATTGCAAGGTATTACCTTTGAAAAGTTTTGTCAGTGTCCTACGACTTAGCAGAATGCTCTGATATTGATGATGCACCAATAATACTAACAAGTATTTTTTTGTCCTAATTTGGAAAAAGGTGGCCTTTTGCAGTCACAGGATTTTACACTACTGAATGGGTGAGAGTTTAAACAGCAGCTTGGAGTTATAATTGCAATCCTTATCTCCATTCTCCGTCTATTTTAAAAGAAAAAGAAAGCACTTTTGCCCTCTTGCAAATGTATTTGCTTAAATCTTCTTTATTTAGAGGAGGGACCCTGTTATCCGGAGGGGGTAATCAGAGACAGATGCTTTAATTTTAAAGCTGGTTTTTGTTTGTGTAATTAATTTTAATCTTCTGAGGAATATGCTTGATTGACAATTCTCTCAGATGTGAGTTTCAGGATGGCAGAACAGATATGAGACTTTGCAGCTCTTGTGTATACTAACAGATGCATGTGACTTTAGATTGACCTGAGGGGGGAAACCTCGATTATACAATTTAGATAAAACTCATGTGGGAAAATCGTATGCCTGTGTATTTCCATCTGTGTGTAAGTGTATGGAACAGTCACATAACTTGTTTTCAGTGGTTATATCTTTCATTGTTCCTAGAACTAGGGAAGACCTCAGGCTGAAAGATTTAATATGTCTACACATTCATTGTCTTAATTATAGAAAGAATACAATACATGAAAGATTTTCAGGAGGGTGTTTCAAGTGAGATTTACAAAATATAATAATCACCCTGTGGGCATTGAGCATATATACACAGAAATCATTTGTGTATAGTCTGTATGTGTGCAGTCTCTATGGCTATTGTTACCAGAAATGCTCAGAATACATGTGCAGAGTACATGCGCAGGAGATTCTTTTGTGTGTGTTTGAAATGAACACAATTTTGGACAGTACCACAGGGAGATGCTTGAAATGGCAGAGGCAGTGAAGGAGACAATACTTAAGTTTTAGTCTTAAACATCAATATAGAATACTAAATTTAGAGAACTGTTGAACTGCAAATAACTAGATGGCATATAAGGCATACACCAGAATATATAAAACTTGCAACAATGAACATTCCTATTGAAAACTCAAGATGGGTAGCCGTGTCAGTCTGTTTGCAGCAGTAGAAAAGAACAAGAGACCAGTAGCACCTTAAAGACTAACAAAATATGTGGCAGGGTATGGAGCTGTGGTGGCTCAAGTGGTAAAGACGCTGAACTGCAGGCTGTGGAAAGTTGGTAGTTCAGCAGTTCGAGACCCGAGTGTGCCGCATGATGGAGTGAGCTCCCGTCTCTAGTTCCAGCTCCTGCAAACCTAGCAGTTCGAAAGCAAGAAATTGCAAGTAGATAAATAGGTGGGAAGGTAACAACGTTCTGTGCGCCTTAGTGTTTAGTCATGCCGACCACATGACCACGGAAACGTCTTTGGACAGAGCTGGCTCTTTGGCTTTGAAACGGAGATGAGCACCGCAACCCTAGAGTCGGACTCGACTGGCTTTCGAGCAAGGGAACCTTTACCTTTACCTATGAGCTTTCATGAATCACTGCTCACAAAATTGGACATCTGAAGAAATGAGCAGTGACTCGCGAAAGCTCATACCCTGACACATTTTGTTAGTCTTTAAGGTGCTACTGGACTCTTGCTCTTTTTTACTGCTATTGAAAACTGTTCCAGTGATGCTGGATACTCCTCCCTTGGGTGGGTTCAGAATGTCAGAATCCATCTTCAGTGTTGTTATGAGTGTACAGTGTCCTTACAGCGAGAGGAGGGGGATGGGGTGCAGGAGAACGAAGGGTGCAGGATTTATCTGAGTAGTGCTTCAGTGAATGCATAGGATGTGGGAAGATGAAGAGGGAGAGTTTTAAAGAAGCAGAGCAGATATGCTTGTCCAACACAGCTGAAGAGGTTCCAGAGTAGCAAGGACAGGTTCAAGTGAGAGAGAAAAACATCTGTCTGGTGATTTCAGAGGTGAAGGAACAATCCATGTGAATCACATTGAACCCAATTTCCCCCTTTGCTTGGAAGGTATTTTTATAAAATATTATTACTTTGGTATTTATTGCTAGGAGACAAATCTCATTGGCAGTCTTACAGTCCTTTGTAAAGGAAGGGCATAGAATGTCCAGATTTGGTCATATGGAAGAGGAGGAAAGGAAAGATACCTAAGTTTAGGCAGTGGGGGTACGTCAGTTAGTTCAGGGGATGATTTAGATGGGATGACTGGATTATCTGAGTGGTAGCCCTGATTAGTAATTATTTAAAAAGCCCTAAAAATGTTTGATAGCCTAGGCTTTACTTGTTTCCAGGGAACTCTGCATTGTAAATAAATTCCTGGATGATCCTAGGAGGCCGGCTATTGTCCTGTAGTCCTCAATAATTAGTCATGGCCTGAATTTTGATGAGCCCTCAGGAAACCAAAAGGTAGAGCCATTGACAGAAGAGTGTCCAGGGGAACCTTGTGAGTCAGTATCATTAATTGCTTTCTGCCTGATCTTAATTTCTCAGCTTTAATATCAAACATAGAGCCTCCCCCCCACACATTCTATGGCCTGAGAAGTCATGATGGTGTTTCAAAAAAATGGCTTCTGACTCAGTGTAACTTTGGGGGTTACACTACGTTGTGGAAAGATAGGCCATTTAACTTGCAAGAAAAAATTGAAGTGGGCAGCAGCCTTATAGGGCCACTAGTGGCTAGGAACAAACAGAACCATTGTGCTCAGAACTGGCCAGTGGCATCAAGGATGGTTGTCAATTCACCCATTGCTTGCTCCTATAGATACCATTGCTGGAGAATGCAACAGGTGAACTGACAAACATCCTTGGAGTCAATGGCCAAGGCAACATCTGAGCTGCATGGCTTTTGTTGCATTCAGGGCAAAGCCTGGCACTGTTAGTCAACCCGGGGTTTCTGGGATACACAAATACAATGCCAACACAAAAAGCAAGAAACAAGAGTAAGGTCTACAAACAAGTCCAAAGTTAGGAAGCTAAAGGATCAGTCCAGGGGTCAGAGGAAAAGAGTTTCGAGGGTCCAGGGTTTAGAACCAGTGCAGGGTGCAAGGTATAGGTTTCTAGCTGTGAACATAAGCAAAGGTTAGCAAGGACAGGGTACAAAGGCAGTAATTTAGGGTAGAGCAGGTCAGATCTCAGAGGTGTGCAACAAACAAATTTGCTTCCACAAAGAGTCTTGCTCAGTGTGTTCCTTTTATCTACCTCATTAACTGACTCATCCTCTGAAGCTCAGAGGATACTTCTTACGACTGTGTTCATTGTCCTCCAAGTGCAAGTCCTTACTGCTTCCCTATCAGTTTGTCACTCCTGGTCCAGGAATTAACACTGATTGCTGCTGGGTGATCAGGCAGGCACCATGTATTTTCTTTAGAGCTGTCAAACACTCCTTCCTTCTTCTGTGCTCTGCTGTGCTGGTTCAGGAGAACCCGGTGGCAACTTATGCTCTGTGCTGTGTCATTTCTTTCTTCTCCTGCCAGAATGAGCAGCCTGGCTGTGACTGCAAAGCATTCTCGCTTCCTGATGCTCCTCTTGCTTGGTCTGCTTCTTGACCCAGCTGCTCAGGTGGGTATTCCACCAGTGCGGGGTCTGACTCTTCCATTTCCTCCTCCCCTAAGGAGGTGGCCACTGGCTGGCTCATGACAGCATGTGTTGCTCCTGGACAATTTTAATTTCCCATTCTGGTTTGTTACTGCTTTGCTGGTTTACTGGTTTGCTCCTGGACCATTTTAATTTCCCATTCGGCTCATAAACAGCATACTCAGTTTCAGGTTATAGCAGGGGACCAGGATGTATTTTTGTATTTTTTGTTCCTCTAAAGGGTATGGGGCAGACTTTTTCTCCCCTCCTCCATTTTTACCCTGATAACATACCTGTGAAATTGACTAGGTTAAAAGAATATCTGGCCCAGCAAGCCTGATGGTTGAGTAGGTTCTAGAGCTGTGGCCATGTCATCTCTTTGAAGTTTAAATTTTGACATGCTGGATTTCATTTTTTAAAACTAATACTCCTGTCTGGTAGTATTTGACTCCAATAATTCAAATTCAATTTTTCTGTTAACTAAAATATTATGCTAATTTCATTTCTAAAGTTTGTTTGAAATAAATTCTTTATTATTTTGCACTTATTTGTTTTTTCTTTGGTCTCATTTTGGATGGCTCTGATGCAACAATCTAACTGAATCAGTTATTATATCCTGTTTCCAGATTTAAATAGATATCTAGGGGCTTTGGTGTTAGGAATCAGAACAAGACACATTCTTGTTGTCAGTTTCACCATAAGGACAACATGAATTCAAATTTATCTCCTCTCTTGATAGCCTACTAGTATTGTTTAATAGACCAATGGGATTGATTTCTCAGCTGCTAAGTTTAATTAATCACTTCATCTCTGTTTCTGGCTAATGGGTGAAGAGACAGAAATCAAAGACATAGATTTCCTTTCATGCTTCCAGTCTTTTCGTATTGCATTGTGTACTTGGATATGAAAATGCAGGCAAAATTTCAGATCATTCAGCAGAATCACTTGGATCTCTTTCTCTTCAAAGTAAATCCTGAATAGACTTGTACTCTTCTAAGGCCATTGAAGTCAATGGGTTTAGAAGGGTGTAACTCTGCTTAGGTGTGTACTGTTCTTCCCTTTTTCTCTAAGATGAAATAATCTGTTAACACTATGTTGTACATGATTATAACTCCCTCAGTTTCATTCTTAACACTCAATAGTATGAATTTCAAAAACTAGGACTTTGCAGAACCTTTTTCTTGATGTTTCTCCTAAGTAGGATTTAAAGTTTCCTTTAAAAAAACTTTCAAGTGATATTTTATGACAACTTAGAATTTCAGATGTGTGAGAAATGCACATCAGAGCTGTGTCATAACATCAGAGTAATAACGATGGTCAAGCCTTATAAGGAAAGGAATGTTCAGTATGGCGAACAGAAGGCTAAGGGGGGAGACATGATCACTCTTTTTAAGTATTTGAAAGGGTGTCACTTAGAGGAGGGTGTGGAGCTGTTCCCGGCAGTAGAGGATAGGACTCATAATAATGGATTTAAATTACAGGCAGAATGGTACTGGGTTGGTATTGGGGGGGGGGGGGTTTACAGTAAGAGTAGTTCAGCAGTGGAATCAGCTGCCCCTCACTGGCAGTCTTCAAGCACTGGCTGTATGAACAATTGTCAGGGATGCTTTAGGCTGATCCCCCATTGAACAGGGGGTTGGACTAGATGGCCTGAATGGTCTCTTCCAATTCCTATGATTTTATGATTCTGTGATTCTATGTCCCATTCTTAGAAACATATTTAGGTATATTCCCACACAGGTTTTGATTGTTCTTGATTATATTCATGTTTCCTTCACAATTATATATCAACCTGTAGCACTGTACAGCATCTATATGCACCTTTAAAACATTGATTTGATTTGCAATAAAGACAGTCTAAAATAATCCAAGATATCGATAGAAATACATGTAAAATATGTTCAGTAATAGAGCATGTGCTTTGCATGCAGGAACTCCATGGGTAAATCCTTGGCATTGCTGGTTAAAATGATCTTTGGGAAAATGCTGGGAAAGACCTGTATCTAAGACCTGGGAGACCCACTTCCATATGCAGTACTTAACTAGAAGAACCAAAAGTCTGACTCAGAGTGAGGCAGCTTCTTGTGCTTATACATGTTCATTCCATAACACTTCTGGACCACACCACAGTCCTCCATTGTTCACCATATTCATTTCTTTCCCTCTCTGTTTCCTGAGGAAATGAGAAGCGATAAATGAGCAGTAGCAGAGAAAAGGTAATGAGCAAGGGGGCCAAGCAGAATATGAAAAAAAAAATCTTCAAGGAAATAATAGGAAAGGTGAAGGTCCCACACTTGTTTCTTTCCCATCATTCTTGGCTATGGCTTCTTCTTTTGTTGCCACTTTTCAATAGAAAAATGACAATTTGTTGGACTCAATTAAAACCTTTACAAAGTCCTTCTGTTGGATTTGTTTTTACTTTGAATCTGTGTGCAGCCAAGGGAAGTATGTGAAACTATTTTAATGAGTGCTCTTGCACTTTCTCAGAGCTGTGGCTACCACGTGAAGTCCTCTGTCACCTCACCTTCAGGAGAAATCTCACTCAAATGAAACATTAGGTATAAAAAAGTAGCCTTGAGTGACACTAATGTTTAAAAATACCTTTGCTTTCATATGTCTTTTTGTGGAGACTGTAGTGACAAAGAAACTAATGGAAAAAACCTTCTCTATGCGGGTGCAGCACCAGTGCACTGTGAGATTCATCCCTCTTTGTCCACATATATCTGGCAATGTGTACCAAAGGGCCATGAAAGGGAATGGGAGAAGTGTTTGTGTCTTCCACATTCCCACCTGGAGCTCAAGTAACTTAACAAAATGAAGCATAAAGTCCAGATGGGAACATAGTGGGCATATACAGGGCGGCCATTGCCTCAATTTACTTAGTATGCTCCCTGTGCCATACCAGTAAGTTCTTACACAAAGTTACAGCTTCTGCATAACAAATTACAGACTGTTGAGGAAACAAGCAAGTCTTTCTGGTTCTCCCCCCCCCCCATGATATATGCATTGAAGGGCATTAAGAGAGTGTTTGGCTGGATTAAGAGTAATTCTCCCCTGACCAAAAGGTCACAAAAAGTCTTCGTGAACTACGTATGTGTAGTCTAATTAGTGCATTAAGGCTTTGAGCCTTTTATGAGGCTTAAATTTAGATCGGGAAGAGGCTTTTGTTTCAATTCCTAATACTATTTTAGGCATGAAAATCAATCGTTAACAGTTGGGTTACATTTAATAATGACTATGTGGACAAAGTACTTGTACTAGGTGAGATTTTCCCAGATGGTTGGACTTAAAATATACAAGTGAACTGGGATTTAAGACCTGAAGACACTGTGTGAATGTATAGTAGCAAAGTAAAGCATGAACTAAAGACTCTTGACTTTTAACTTCATTAGTTTTCATATCTGCAAATCTAGAAATCGAGTATTGTGGCTTGAATGCACTGGAGCATTTCCTCAGATTGATTTCCATCCACAGTCCTTGCTTTCTCCGGCTGCAGCTCCATATGCCCATGCCACAATGCTCCCTCTAGGAAACAGAGAACCCAAGGGAACAAGTTTTTTGGGGGGGCATTTGGGGCTGCAGCAGGAGTTGGAGGTGAAAAAGTCATGTTTCTTGGAAATACTTTATGATATGCCCGGTGTGTCCAAGCCCATGATGGCAAGCCAAAGACCAACTTTATGCTTGGACATGTCCAGCAAGCTTATTCATTTTTTTCTTGGAGCAGTAGCCTCTCATGGCAAGTCACAACCTGCTGTTAATATTCTTCTCGAAACTCTTTAAAGGCTGCAGTCACACGGAGCATTAGCCACGCTAGAGCGACGGAAGACAGGCAGAGTTTCCGGGCACGATCTCACTGGCACATCTGGGAAGCGTAGCACTTCCGTGACTCAACTGAGGCTTCCCGCCAAAAACACGCAGCAAAAAACTAGTACCTCGGAGGTACTAGTTTCCGGAAACTGCAGGGCAAGGGCAGGCGTCTGATCGCGTTTCCGGAGGCATCCGGCGCCCGCCCATGTCCCCTTGTGAAAAAGGGGTTTTTTTCCCCACGTCTCTGTGGATGCGCACAAGCACCCAACGGAGCATGCGCAGTCGTGGTGTACACAAAAAACCCATCCAGTTTGCCGCACCGCGCGCTTCTTTTTTGCACGCGGGATTGTCTTGCGATCAGCACCTCTCCCTTCCCACAGAACCTCCACGGTACCTCCACGGTACCTCAACGGAAGGTCTGATCTCTTTACCACGCGTTAGTTTGCCCCGGGGCAAACTGCCACGCTTCCCCCCCCCCCCCCCCGTTTCCTGCCCGTGTGACCGGGGCCAGAGAATAGTTTTCTATATGGCAAGAGACTGTTGCTGTTTGAGAAAAACATCCAAACCCTTCTTCAAACACCCATATGTATTGCTGTGGATCCTGGTCCATGAATCCAAATGTAGTAGTCAGATGGGGAACATTATGGTCCTCTCATCTTGCATTTTATTGTTTCATATCAGTTTCTGGGAAATGGACTTTGTCTGCATAGTGTTTCCCAGTATCAAATATTTGTGTTCTAGTATAGCCTATGGTATGCTAAGAAAATAACAGAAGTAACATAATTGCCTTTTTTAATTAGCAGGAAGCAGTATTTTTCTCACACTTCTTATTGCTAGTAATATTGTTTACTCAAATAGCTTTAATATGTCTATTCAACTAGAATTTGGAACTCTGTTTTGATCCAAATTAACCTTGATTTTTATAGTATATACGCTGTTTGCGGTCAGAGTGTGCCAAGTTGATTTCAGAGCTCATTAATATCTACTTGCAGACAGAGAGAGAACTCTTTTAAACATAGTTAAATATAGTTTTATTAAATAGCAGTAATATTAGCATACAAATTACACCCAAACAGGTAGAAAATTCATTAACATATAATACAAATAATAGAGTCTACGATACACCCCAGTGGCTCTATTAAACTATAACCAAAACTGTCACGAGGCACAGTTTATCCACTCTACTTAATTCTGCTGTCACTAACATCTGCATAAATATATCTGTGTAATGATTTTAATATTATGCTGAGTAAAACTAGATATAATGGAATTTGTCCTCTGTTTCTTTCGGACTTTTTCATTGCCAGTGGCTTGTAATGTGGTTAAATGTTACCATTCTTTTATGAAAGAAATGGTAATTTGTGTGTGTGTGTGAAAATCTGTAGACTGTTGTTTCGTGAAATATATTCAATAGGGCATGAACAGAAGTACCACTGTGATAAGAAAGGTGAATTAATGCTGTCTACTAGGTCATCCATCTCAAGACAGCTCCCTTGTAATTGCACCGATAAATACTGGGTTGGATCCTACCAACTTTTTTGCTGGTGGGGGAAAAAAGAGTTCATGCCCTTTTTTCCTGGAGAACATTGAACCGGTGTGCATCACATCCATGCAGTGACTATAGTTAGGAGGTGAATTTGGCAATATGGAACAAACAAAAAAATCTGACTGGATCTAACTTGTTCATGGGCTTTTCTGTGTTCCTATTTTCCTCACTTGTATGTTCCTGTTTCTTTGGGTTGGTTTTTTTTTTCCTTTCTGTTCCATGTGTTATTTTCTCCCTCTATTGGTCAATTCAATTTCATATCACTTTATGCCCAGCATAAAAAACCTGCAATTTAAATCTGCATTTTCTTAATGCCAGACATAAACTGGTATAATATCAAATCAAACATGGGTGGAACAGAAAAAAAAATCCTGAAGAAAGAGGAATTTACAAGCAGGGCAAATAAGAATGCGGAAAAGTAACTGGTTGTCAAACAATGGTGAAATAAGGCCGTTATGTCTTCTGGAAAAATCTGATTAACAAGCGCAAGTGTGTCTTTTACTGGAACCTTGGTAAAAACAGATACCACATCAAAACTGATGAGTATGTCCTTTGGGTTGAGTTTCAGAGGACTGATTTTGTTGATGAAATGTGTTGAATCTTTGATATATGTTGTGGTTTTTCCGATGTGGTTCTGTAGGAGATTGGCCAGCTATTTAGCTAATTCATATGTAGGGGAACCAATGGCACTCACAATGGGTCAGAGTGGAACTGAATCCTTATGAATTTTAGGTAGTCCATGTAGTTGTGGTGGCTGTGCTTCTGTCTTGCATAATTTTGTGTGTGTGTGTTGTTTTAATTTCATAATGATGTTCAGCTTGCTGATCTTTCCCAGATATAATCGGCAGGCATAAGCTGTCAATAGCAAACCAAGGGCCAGGGCTCTATAAATTCCAGTTGTTGTTGATAATTGTGGCAGCTCCTAATTGAAGGCCTGGTGGAAGAGCTCCATCTTACAGGCTCTGTGGAACTGTAAAGGGTCTTGCAGGGCCCTGATCTCTTCCGGGAGCACATTCCACCACTATGGAGCCACCACCGAAAAAGCTCTGGCCCTGGTTCCAGCCTGCCTAGCATCCTTGTGGTCAGGGAGGGCCACTTGGTATTGTGACTCTGACTGTAGTGCTCTCTGGGGTATATATGGGGAATAGGTCCAAAGCACAGGTATTACAGCAATTTGCCCCATGCTTGTATCACAATTCCTTTCTAAAATAATAGCTATATTTTGAAAGAAGATAAACACTTTTATTGATATGTAATGCAGGGAAGAGGGAAAAAATACTCAAAACAATATTTTGAAAGAATGAGTGGGGTAAAAGGAAGAAGAATTATTATTTTTTCTGTCTTTAATTAATGTAATTATTTTCCCAAAGGCTCTGAGGGAAAATGTGAGCAAATACAAGAACAAAGATGCCCATATGCTCAGAACACATTCACTCAGACAATAGGGTTGGATCCAGCCAGCTTTTTCACTCAGTCTCAATTCTGTTTCCTACTACAGGCCGCATCCCATATGTCTTTTGCCCATCAGGGCCCAGAATCTCCAGCATAGCCTTTTGTTGGACAGGGGGGACTCTCTCCTCCCTTTTTTATCAGTGTAAAAGCTGGTTGGATCTAACCCATATTGTACAAAGACAATAGTGGAATAATATAATAGTGGAACATTTTCATTGCAGAATATTTGCTTTGCAGTGCTCCTCATGTCCCACTTCAGATAGGATTCAAGGCTTTTGCATTCTATACTAGGAGAATATTTTGAAGCATCACTAAGTTCAGTCCTATGTAGAGTGACTGGCAGCTAGTCATTACATGTACACATGATACTGTTTGCATTTTCAGTTTGCTGTCATCATCTACATTACAAAGAAATATAACTTCTCATTCTGGAGCATATTTAACACATTAGCTAAATTCATGGTGTTTCTTTATTGAGCATACATTTGGGTAACAAATAGAATACCTCTGGTTTTAACTGAGCTCGTCATTTTTAATATTCTTCTATAATTATGGCTCTGTAGCTTACATGACCAGCTTTAAGTTCCTACTGTGCACAATATATATGGGGTAGTGATTAAGAGCATGGACTCTAATCTGGGAGAACCAGGTTTGATTCCCCACTCCTCCACATGCAGCTGCTGGTGTGACCTTGGGTCAGTCATAAGTTCTTTCAGAGCAGTTATCTCAAGGGCAGTTCTCGAGAGAACTCTCTCAGCCCCACCTACCTCACAGGGTGTCTGTTGTGGGGAGGGGAAAAGAAAGCCATTGTAAGTCTCTCTGAGACTCCTTCAGGTAGTGAAAGGTAGGGTATAAAACCAATCTCATCCTCCTCCTTTTCCTTCTTCATAGTGAGTTTCCATAATATACATATATGATCCATGCCGATCCCCTGAGCTCCTGATTTGTGAAAATGAGTATAGTTAAAAACATATCTAAGCAATAGTTCAGGAAATAATGATGCAATCCTAAAGGGAGTTACACCCTTCTAAGTCCACTGAAGTCAGAAGAATGTAACTCTGTTTATGGCACTGTAAATTACCAGTTATCCAAACCTAAATAAGATTGACATTCTAAATTAAGAAAAATTTCCATTGGGCTGACATTTCAACTCTATTAAATTTGAGAGAATCAGCTGTGGAATGACTTGATAATAAAATCTCTCACCTTTGGCTTTTATGTGGAACTTCCCCATGTAAATGTTCCAAAGTGGTTTTTAGTAGAAGAAGTACTATGGGGAGATACTGCTGTTCTGAAATCTGGTGCATCTAAGCAACACACATTCATTTTGTATATGGCATTTTCTGCCAATAAGAAGGATTGACTGTTATCAATCTAAACACAGTAAGGTGATATGCAACTTGATTGGGTTAGGTAGTAAAAGGCACATAGCCATATTCTGCCCACCAATGCTCCTTATGTGGAAGAGAAGAGCTTTAACTGGCTGGTTAAAGTCTAATCTCATAAGGTTGCAATTTTAATAACATTTCAATAACATTAATAGCCCTATTTAGGATTGCTTCCTAATTTGCTTGCCCTAGTGCAAATATATGTGAGAGGGGCATATGTGGGCAACACCTTGTCTCAAAAGCCCCCCAAATGAGACAAGAGATTCCCCAAAATGGTGAAGGTTGGGATATTATAGATAACTATCTTATCAGGCCATATTGAATATCTGCAATATGGTACTTGGCCCTGACCTAGATAGCCCAGGCTTGTCTGATCTTATCAGATAGCAGAAGCTAAGCAGTGTCAGCCCTGGTTAGTATTTGGAAGGGACCACCAAGAAAATCTGGGGTTTTGCACAGATAGTCAGTGGCAAGCCACCTCTGAATGTCTCTTGCCTTGAAAACCCCAGTGGGTCCCCATAAGTTCGCTGTGACTTGACAGCACTTTCCACCACCACACTCTACTCAGAATACTATATATATTTTTTAACGTTTTTGTTGGTGGTGGTGCAGTAATTTCGGATCTCAGTGCATGGCAGAACAATTACAAGATTGATAGCATGAAGTCAGTTCTGACATTAACAGATAAACACTGGTGGAATACAAGGCTACACAATCATCCGAAAATATGAGGCAGTCCTCAACCATGAACTGACCTTCATCTCATTCATTTACTTCCCACTTGTATCTTTACAATGCACACTTCACATACCGTTTTCCTCTTCAGCATTCTCTCTGTACCTGTACCAATCTAAATCAGCATTTCACCTGGAATGTACAAAAGTACCATCATGATTCAATATTACAGCAGTCCATCTTGTCTCCTAGTTCAGCTACAACCGTTGGCCTTTCCATAATAACACTGAGCCATACCAGCTTCTAATTTCTTAGAGCCTGCTGTTACAGAACAAGAAGACTAATTATGATCCTCACTTCTGTACAATTCAATGACAATGCTAACATTCTGTTTCTATTCTTATTTGCCTTGTATTGCTTTGGCTCACTACTTTGCAACATGTCATTCATCTCTCCTTCCCAGTGTTTCTCCACAGCATTGACAGTCTATTGCCCCCCTACTACATTACTTTCCTAGCACCAGGTAGCCATTTTCTAGTTGCAGTTTCCTTGGTGTTTCGGTATCCCCAAGGGACTAGGCCAGTGCAATCTCCCCCCCCCCCTTTTTTACTCATTCGGAACCTTGTTGAGTTGGAAATCACATGTATATTCTCAAGCATTTTAATCACAATTCAGAAATCTTCCCCTCCTTTGGTTATAGTACTGTTAAATACTGGGTTCCGTGGATGGTCTGACCCCAAGCTCTGCTTTATTAGTGATTCAGCAAGAACAAGACAGAGACAAAAGACAAACTGCCAGGGCAATGGCCCTGTTAAATAGCATATAACTCCACCCACTTCCCAAACAACTACCAATGATAGGCCATTATCAGAACCATTAATTCCCCATTGGCCACCTCCAGAGTCCTGGTGGGCTTTTGTTCTAGAGCTCCAAGCTCAGCCAGTCTCTGGTAGAAATAGTCCTGGAATCTTCCAGTCCCAATACATAACAAGCACATTAACACCATTCATATGTTAAAGCTTCTCACAGAAAATGTCTCCCAAGAAAGGACAGCTAAAGAAAACTGAACCTTCCCTTCCTTGCCATGTGCCTCCCTCTCAGCCACTCTTCAAACATGTTGGCAACTTCTTAGCAAATTTCAGGCATTTTCACCCAGCCCTGCTTTCTTCTATTCTCTAGTCAGGCAGCAGCTCCCAACTTTCTTTGCTTCTGTTACATTATGATCAATTTCAAGCAGCTTTGGAGCCCTTTTCCTTGTAGTGTACAAAGTGAAACTGAAACTTACTAGCAAGCATTTACAAGCAATAGGTGTTCATGTTTCCCTAGTTCCTTAATTTATAATACCTTCATCTCTCTGAGCCCACTATTCATATGACAACTACCTCTGTATCTGAAGGACAGGTTAGGCTATGAAACAGTTATTCTCAAATAGTTTTAACTGGGGGGGATAGTGGATTGCGAGCTAAAAATGTATTTCAGATCAAGCTCTCCAGCCTGACCATTAATGGATTTAGAAACCTTCCTGTCTTTCACACATGCATAGTAACACAAAGGGACAGGCTCAAAATGCTTGAAGTGACACATAATAATTTACCTAGCTCCCAATGTTATCACTTTTAGTATACTTGAGTCCACATACAAAGACTATCTGCAGCTTTTTTATTCACAGATTCTTTCAATGTACCCAAATATTAACCTGTATAGAATCAAGTATACATAGCTTTAATTCATGTATGTGAAATAGCTTGTGGACTTGAAAGGCACCCCCTTCTCCATCACATCCCTTATCTATCTCTTCTGAACTCTGGTATCCAAAAAGAGCATCCAAAGAGGAAGAAAAGAAGTATTCTTCCATATTACTGTTACAGAGCATATATTTGGGATTTTAAAAATAATTAGCTCTTTGGTCTTATCAGGAGTACATCAGAGCAATGTTTGTCTTTTGCTAGTTCAAGGATTTGAATTTAAATGCCAGGCAAGTCCACAAGTGAAAAAGGTGTTTGAAAATCTCATCTATTTATTTTTTTGCATTGTCATTGAGTATCATTTCAAAACTTTGGGAGGGAAAGATACCCTTATCTTAGTGGCTTGGCACAAAGCTCAGTAATGCCAATTAAACAGTATTAGTTTACTTCTAAGAACATAGACATTCTTATCTGGAAACGCCAGCTGGTTGATAGCATTGTTAAATCTACAAGTTAAGTGTCACATGCAATCTGTCAAAAAGTTTCCATCTGATATGCTGATTTTTGATGTCTGCAAAATTCACATCTATTTACTTGTATTATCACTAGATGTGGGCATATGGCAGGAGAGAACTTCACAGCTTATGACCCACCAAGTCAAAATAACTCATCAACCTGGTCTGGCAATTTTCCATAGGCCCAGTGTCTCCTGTTTTGCTAGCTCTCTGGGATTGTACAACAGAAGGGGTGTTGAGTACTTGGCAGACCATGACACATGGCTAGTGCATCTCATGTACTTTGGAGAGTCACAAGGTGTGCATTACTTGATGGCTTCTCTTGAACAGACAAGATGGATTCAAGTGGCTAATCAACTGCCATTATCCATAAGGTCTTTATTTGTTAACTTCTAGTAGCCATGAATCTATGAAAACTAGGACTAGCCTTTTCAACATGAAGGGAGAAAGAAAATGGCACATTTAAAGCAGGTCACCATAACTTATGCACCATCAAGCTGATTATAGCCCACTAGTCTCTAAGGCAACTCAGTATACAATATAAACTTCCTGCTCTTGCTGCCTCAAAGATACTATCAAAAGAGGTATTTTAGCTACACTATAAGGCAAGTGGGTTTCAGTCATATGGATTGGCCTCAAGTTGTGCAGCCTGTTCTCATAAATTTGTGTTCCTGTCCTGGAGCATAAGAAGAGCCATGCTGAATCAGACCAAGGGCCTATCAGTTTCATGATTTTGTTCACACAGTGGCCAACCAGCTGCCTAAAGGAAGCCCACAAGCAAGATGACTGCAACAATATCCTCCTACCCATGATCCCCAGCAACTGATATAAAGAGGGATAGTGGCTCTGTTCCTGAAGGGAGTAGATATCCATCATGACTAGTAGCCAGTGATAACCTTCTCCTCCATGAATTTGTCCACTCCCCTTCTAAAGCTTTCCAAGTTGACAGCTTACCAAATCCTGTGGTACTGAGTTCCACAATTTAACTATGTGCCTTGTGAAGAAGTACCTCCTTTTGTCTGTTCTGAATCATCCACCCTTCAGCTTCAGCAGATGACCCTGGGTTCTAATGGGAGAGAACAAACACAACACAATCAGTTTTGACCTATTGCAAGGCACCAATGGGATTTTATTTTGACTAATGGGAAATAGCACCAGAGGTAGATAAAAGAAAAACACAAGGAGGCAAGTTGATTTTCCAAAATGACTTCCAAGTGAACTGAATCCTAAATTACTTATAGGCCTCCCTCTATCTTTCCTTTATTGGATCACTAGCAAATTGTGCCAAATCCTCTTCGTTTTCTCCTTGAACATTTTTTTCTGTATACATATTCTTTTCTTTTTTTTAAGGAGTCAAAGGATCCGATGACAGTATAGATTTTCAAGATGAGTCCAAACAGATCAGCAAAGCAGCTGTGCCGAAACTACCTACTGATTCAGCAATGGGAATGAACAGGAGGGGGGGGGGAATTCCCATCATGCTAAATGAATCCCAGGGAGTTAGGTTATTTTTTAAAAAAAATACTGACACCTGATCACCTCGAACACTAAGCACAGGTGTGAGAATTCTCTTGTGTTTGACAGTTGGTTGAACACAGCCTGTGATAATTAACTCTAAATCAGCATCTCTGGCTCCACTCAAATCATAGCTTGCTCTTGTGCTTTGCAGATGCTACTGCATTACTACACAAAGGATAATTATTATTCTCTCTCTCTCTTTCTTGTTTAAACTTCAGTTAAATATGGCCTAGGTTCCTTCTGTTTTCTCACATCAGGCCCGTAGCTAACATGGGGCCCACGGGGCCCGGCCCCCTTGTGTTTCTTCTGGGCCCCCTTCCTCTGGGGCTGCCCCCAAAGTGCTCCAACTTACCACCTGCACTGTACTTCCATTTAATTAGCTGGCAGGCCCCCCCAAGGCCCCCTCCCAAAGTATTCCCTAGCTACGGGGCTGTCTCACATGGATCAATCATTCAAGAAACTGCATTCTATAAAGATAAGCCACCAACTGGGTGCTATGTACCTGATCAAAAAAACACAAATGTCTACACTTGATTTGAGATGAGATATCACAGTGTTTTGTGTAACTCAGCATAATTAGGACAGGATTTCCAGCATTGTACATAACCAAGGGAAAACAGGGCAGAGCCTCATGTTGCAGGGGAAATCAGCTAAGTCCAATCAAGTTAATGGGTTTAGAAGGCTATGACTCTGCTTAGGACTGTGCCATTCAAGGTGCTGTTTTAATCAGATAAACAGTCTCTCACAAGCATTCAGAGGTACATGTGAGATCTTGCTTATCAGATTTCACCTGAACCTGGATAGCCCAGGATAGCTTGACCTCATCAGATCTTGGAAGCTAAGCAGGGTCAGTCCTGGTCAGTATTTAGATGGGAGACCAGCAAACAATACCAGAGTCAATACACACAGGCAGGCAATGGGAAGCAGAAGTCTGAATGTCTCTTGCCTGGAGAACCCTAGGCTTGCCATAGGTCAGCTGTAACTTGACAGCAAAAATACAACAAAAAAACTCAGCCAAATTACCCTCAGTACCTAAGAACTGTCAAGGCTATTTCTGATTATGATGATGCAGCAGAGTTCTTGCAATAATTTTGTGCCACTTTTGTTGTCTGAGTGAGAGGTTTGCAGGATGCTACCTAGATGACTAATAACTTTTACTCACACTGTGAAAATTACATGGGCTATCATGCCTCATACTTTATACTGTAAACAGCTCACCAAAGACGATCAAGAAAATATTTCACCCTGTGAGAAAACACAACACAATTATACCTCATAGGGTGGATTTATTCCTTCCTTTGAAGCAGCTGGCATTGACCACAGAAGGATGCAGGCTAGTGGTGTGGACTGGTACATCTAATCTGTGTCTAACACAATGATCAATGATACAGTGAGATAAAAATTTAGTTGGAATGTGCTCAGCTCTGCTATATAAAACAATGATGATTAATGTTGCCCGAATATTAAAAGTAACATTGCATCACTGCTATGCTGTTAGAGCTCGAAATAATATTGTGTTAATAACTGGTTTCACAGTTTCAATTAATTAATTTTCTTTTTTGTTCTTCAGAATCTTTATCCTAGAGAATGGCTGTCTGAAGATATATAATGTTACCAAATCAGATGCAGGTGTCTACACTTGCATAGCAATGAATCAATTTGGAATTGCGAGAAACTCAGGGAACCTGATTGTGAAAGGTACTTTATTGTCTTCATTTGTGCGTTATGCATATTGGAAGAGCACATGCATATTTGACTGAGCCTGCTGAGATGTCAAAGAACATAATAGTAGTGTCTGAGGCATGGTATGAACCAAATCTCTTTACTGGAGCAGAGCTGCTGAGATGCCTTTGGCAAACCAGAGGGTGCCTGGCCATACAGCAGGTGGTGCCTGTGCTTTGATATCATTCTTAGATGTAATACTAAGAACTACTAAAAAAATCACTCTCCGTGTCCCAGTCTGGATATTGTATTATTTCAAATAGGTTACTGTTCTTCCAAAGATATGATAAAGGGTAAGAATTTACTATCCTGGCCTAGCGTTAGGAATGAAATGTAAAAATTGCCTTGAGAGTTCTAATCAGGCCCTTCCTTGTAGATGTGGAAATCTGAATTTCTGAATCTTTGATTTACTTGGCTAAGTAAGTATACTCAATAAGAGTATAAATGGGAGATTTGATTGAACTGAATACGGATTCTAACATGATGATCACAGAGTTGGGAATAATTACCTTATGGTAATTATATCTTATTAGGCCAGGGACCGTACCTAGTGATTGACAAAATAAGAGGTGGAAGTCACCAAACGGAATGGATATTTTGTTTTTGAGGGAATAGGGGCTCTTTTAGGACAAAATTAAAAGAGATCAGTTTAGAATTGCTAGAGATGCAGGGAATTTGGTTGTGAAAGACTTTATTGCCAGTATAACCATTTTTGATGCTTTTAGATTTCATATGGTCCCTTGTTTACCAATTTCAATTCACCTCATTTTCATTTCATTGATGACACTTTGGGTCCACTATTCATACATTATTTTTATACCACATAAATGTCCTTTTTGCCATTTATAAGTCATTTATATGCAATCAAAGTTTAAAAATAACACTAAAAACAGTGTTTAACCCACACAAAATATTTCTGCATGAGGAAAGAGGAACTGATAAAAAAACACAAAGACGTGTGGGTTCATTTCTCACTGAGGATAGGAATATTTGACTCAATCTCAACAGCTTTCAAAATATGGCCTCATCCCTAGAGAACACTTAACTGCTAGAAGCCACATTAAGCCTCATGTACATGGCCTCAGTAGGGTCACTTGCTGAGTTCTCAGCTGAACATTTTTGGCAGGCTGGCTCCACTGTCCTTCCAGACATTTATGGGGTCAATAATGTACTTTGATTTCAAATGGCTATGGACTGTCCTGTAGAGACATGAGGCTGGTGATGGATTGTGTGATAATGGTAAATCTATTTAAAATGTAATAACTATGTGGAGAAGTGTCTCATCTTTATGTCCTTCCACACAATCACCCCAACAGCTGGACATACAGACTGATAAATACGGAGTCCCCTTTGTTTAAGGATGGTGGTAAAGGTAAAGGTTCCCTTGCTCGAAAGCCAGTCGAATCCGACTCTAGGGTTGCGGTGCTCATCTCCGTTTCAAAGCCAAAGAGCCAGCGCTGTCCAAAGACATTTCCATGGTCATGTGACCGGCATGACTAAACACCAAGGCGCACAGAATGCTGTTACCTTCCCACTGAAGTGGTACCTATTTATCTACTTGCAATTTCTTGCTTTCGAACTGCTAGGTTAGCAGGAGTTGGACCTAGAGATGGGAGTTCACTCTGTCATGCAGCACACTTGGGTCTCCAACTGCTGAACTACCGACCTTCCACAGCATGCAGTTCAGCGTCTTAACCACTTGAGCCACCGCAGCTCCTAAGGATGGTGGTAGAGGTGGGCAATTTCTGCAAAAACAGTGAAAGAGTGATGCAGCAATAAAAAAACACACCTTATTGTCCAACAACTACAGATATTTTCCCACCCAACAACTAATAATACTGACCTAACATCAGAAGTACCTGTTATGTAATCAGGGATTTCCCCCACTTTTGCTCAAAATTAGTATTCCTATCCCCCACATTATTCAGAATGACTGTAGCTGACATATTGAGCTCTTTGGGGGAAAGTGACTTTGCGTTACTGTGTGACACTTCACTTCTGTTTCATCCACATCAGACTTCATTAAGACAAGTCCCATAAGAAGGGATTTAAGAGGATGTGACTGATAGACCTTGATGTGATGTGTCAAAATGCTGCCATCAGGTTAATATGTGAGGGGAAAAAGGTTTACTAGGACTCTGGATTGGCATTTCAAGACAAGTCAAATGAGGCACCTGAGATGAGCAAGATGCCCAAGTCAGTCTTATTTTTCTGAGGGAAAAATGGTCACTGCAGCGTTTTTTATCATTTCTGATATATAATTAGAATAATGATATCAGTATAAATAAACTTTTAAAAAAGTATTTCATGTTTGTTAAGACCAGTTCTGCAAATAAAAATGCCATGCTCCTTCAAAACAGACCCCAAACCCAAACTAGCTTCACCTCTCAGAGTAGGCACGCAATAATGTGTCTTCTTTTGCTATGCTGCTTTTCCTCATGTTCATGTATTTAATTACATTAAAAACACTTTTCTCCACTCAATTGTGGTCTCAAAGCAACTTACAGTATTACCACCCCCCTCTCACACACACACACACACCAGAAAACCAAAAATATTGAAACCCAAGTTAACAACGAATCTACTATCAATGAAATAATGAACATGCAGGAGATGGGGCAGAGCAGACTGTAGCAGCTCTGCCTGTTGATAGCAACAGTCTCTTCCCCAGACAAGCAGTCATGCCTTTCCTTCCTCCCTCTCAAGGACCAACATTCCTTTCAGCATCCAGAGACTGGAGAGGAGGGACAGACTTTGTTAACACTTCGACACTTTGTTAACACATTTATCATTATTTTTCCCTGGAGTGCAACTAACTGTCATATCTAAATGCCTTCAAAACAGCATGGGTAAATTAGCCGTGTCTTTCTAGAAGAAGCTGTGCATTCATCTTAAACTCCTTTCATTTATTCCTCTATGTTTTGTTATATGGATCCCACCATGTGTATGTGTTTGATGCTCTGATATGAACCCTGTTAAGAAGGGCTGTGGTTCAGTGGGAGGGCACACACTTTATATACAGAAGGCCCCAGGTTCAGTCCATGACATCCTCAGTTAAATGGACCAAAGAAGTAGGTGCTGAAAAAGACCTTCCAATGTCTCATGCCCTGGACAGCTGCTGCCAATCACAGAAAACAATGCTGAGCTAAATAAACCTAAACATGTTTATAGACTTCCCTGTTCCACTGGTAAAATGAATAGTTCTGGATATGCATACACAAGATTGCACATTGGAATGATTTCTGGGATTCAGATGAAGGTATGTATCTAGAGTTTTGTGTTTGTTTGTTGTTTGTTTTTAAATAGTGAGCCTCACACAAGGCTTGGCTAACTTGGATTTTTCATAGAGTCAGGTGGCTAACATGGATTTTTCATGTACGTCGACTTGAAATGTTCAAATATTACCATATTCAGTGCAGCATGATATTCAGTAATGTTGAACATTCCTGCAGGCAACAACTGGTACTGTTGTGTACTTCTTCAAGTGGTGGGTGAAATCCTTCTGCAGGGAGGCCTAGCTATACCCTGTCAGGCTTTTGATGGGTGCTGTGCCTGAAAGGGAGAAAAATCCTCCCATGATTGTCAGTTAATAGAGATTTTCATACAGCTCAAGAGACAGAAGCATGTGCTTTGATTCTGAAGGGCTGGGGTTAAGTCATCACTGATAAACCTACGAAGAGGTTATTCAAGTGCCAGCAAACCCAGATGTAGAGGGGCAATTTAAAGGTATTTTTTTCCTCTTGGTTTTCCAGCAATCTGATCTTGTTTGGCATTTAAAAATAATTGGTTTTCTCTGCAGATGTCTCTTCATCCTGATATTAAATGGTAACTAACTGATGAGGCAGCGGGTTTTGTTGTGGAGACATTACTTTTAATATAATTATCAGCCTTCTGCAACAAAGGTTGAAGCCAGATAACATTAACAATGCTGGCATTTTTAAGAAAAATGAGATATTCACTCTAGTTTATAATAAGACAAAGTTTCTCCCCCGACTGATTGGTCTTATTTTGATAATGTCAGAATAGTTTTATCTTGCCAACAGCCATGTTTACTCAACCTCTGCTTATCAAATAAGGATGTTTCACATGGCCGTTGTGAAAGTGACAATTAGAACAAATACAATGTAGTGTGGCAGCAGGTCTGGGAAATTCCACAGCCCTGCTATCAGTGCTTACAACTTTCAGTTTCTAAGCTGAAGGTCAGGTCCAGAGAATCATGTGGTCAGATTAGGGAGGCTCACAACATTTGACAGTGCTGAATTTGTCTTTCCACTCTCATGCAAAACACATTAGGATTACTCCTTTTATTTCACCACCTTAGAAATAATTATTTAATAGATAATTATTAAGAAAGAGGCTTTGACCTGCTTTCTGAACTCTGTAATGGCAGAAGGCACAAGCAGCAACAGCAGATTTTTCCATAGATGTGCACAATTTTAAACACATTCAGTCGACAAGCGATCCAAATCACATTCTGAATGAAGACATGAGACACAAGTCTATGGGTAAAAATAAGGGGTTGTTTTTTTAAAAAAATATGAATGACTAATTTACATGATTAACATGTCCCTAATTTTGACTGTGGGTTACAATTATTAGGCAGTCTTTATGGGCTGCCAGCATTCTGGACAATTCCAATCTGGATCAAAACTCAAGTGGCTTTATTTATCCTAAAAACAAACCGCAGTCCATGTAATACCTTTTACTGGGACCAACCAAGATTATTTTAAAGCCGTTTCTCTCCAGCATCATGAAAATTGCTAGCCTTGGTAATTTCAGCGGAGAGACACCATCTGCTTCTCACAGAAACCATGGTGCAACCTGACACCAGAGGCATTGATGTATGTCTCTCTGCCCACCAGCACTGAACACAAGGATGCTGGTGAGAAAACACCATAAAACCCTGGCCTGAAATTTTGATATGGGGCCAGCACATCTGCAAACATTTTTTTTATCTTGGTAATGGTGGACAATGCCATCAAGTCACAGCTGACTTATGGTGACTCCTAGGGGTTTTCAAGACAAGAGATGAACAGCAGCCCTATCCTACTTCTTCCTTCGTTGTTCATCCCCAGGCTATACCACAGACTTCTGATAGATTTGAAACCAATAAGACATGTGGCACTGAGAATGTGTGCGCATGCACATGCATGAGCAAATGTGCATTGTTCTTATTTTTAAGACCCACAGTGTTTATAGAAGCACTTATGTGCACCAGGAGGGGTGCACAGCCGGCATTCGAAGGTTCCTGAACATTACATCTCATTTTTGCACATAGCGAGCATGTATCATAATTGTGAATTATGTGACAATTATATCTTTGTAAATGTAAAGAAAAGCTTCGATTTGACAATTGCAAAATTTATTAAAAATCAAAATAACAACATGCTATTATAATGATAGTGTTTGCAGGGAACATTTGTTTTGGTTCCCCTCCAGAGAAGTTTTGGCTGTTCAATTATAGGCCTCATTGCTTCAGCATTATATTCAACGGAAATGTCAGAATTCCAAAAAGCATATCTAATGTGCAAATTAAGTTTATTGCTGCTCATTGAGTTGTTTATTCCTTGTGATAGAAGTCTTTATTATACCTCAAGTGTACTAAATGTCTTCTCTGTTTTTCTGTTTGAAAATGAGGCCTGCTCCGTAATGCATGGTTGCAGTTTGTAAGCAAGACAGCTAGATAATGGGAAAGAGGGAGCTTTTAAGAGACATTTAAAAAGATTTGAGATGGAAACCTAAAGGGAAACCTCCATAAAGAAAACAGCTTGTATTATGCAAAGCCAACATCTCAGCATCACTCATAATGGTTGATGTGATCAGGCTATAGACTGACAGAGCCAGACGATTCTGGCATCAGCCTTCTATAAAAGATGCATTTTTGTTTTGCTAAGAGTGCAAGAATGC
The DNA here is from genome assembly GCF_001447785.1 of Gekko japonicus. Taxonomy (NCBI): domain Eukaryota; kingdom Metazoa; phylum Chordata; class Lepidosauria; order Squamata; family Gekkonidae; genus Gekko; species Gekko japonicus. The sequence goes on along the minus strand of NW_015162003.1, from coordinate 399,438 downwards.
ACCCTTATACCCCACATAATGCACAGCTGAACTGCTTAACGAAGCAGAACAACAGAACAAAATAAAGCAACAGAGCCAAACTTCAGCGTTTCCCAACTAATCCTGAAGGGTTTTCTTTTCGTTTTACTAGTATAAAAATAGTGTACCTCTGCACTTCAGTTAAAACCCTTTCAAGACTAGCCCTTTGTATGCCAAAAAAACCCTTTAATTTTTTTTAAAAAAATCAGCACACAAAGAGATGTCTTTGAAATTGTTTCTTTGTAGTGTTTGTTTTTATTTTAACCACTGACAACTTGTGTTCTGGGATCCCTGAATCTCATAGTTCCAGATGCACACAACAGGTATCCATAGTTAAAGGATCTTATTTAGTAGGTCTTGAGGAATATCTTTATCCACTGAAGTCAGACAATACTGAGCTGGATGTTCTGATTTGCTATAAATATGTTTCCTGCCTTTTAAACAGTAACCATTACCTGGTGAAAATACCCAGATGCCAGAGACTTGCCCGCTTTACTGCTCTGGCTCTAGCAGGCCAAGCAGATCAGCAGGCTGAGAGACAACACAATGTAGTGGTTAAAGCATCAGGCTAGGATCTAGGTAAACCCAGGTTTGAATCCCCACTCTGCCATGGAAGATCTCTGGGTGATCTTGGGCCAGTTACACACTCTTAGCCTAACCTACCTCACAGGGTTGTTGTGAAGACAAAATAGAGGAGAGGAGAACGATATAAACTGCTTTGGGTCTCTACTGAGGAGAAAGGTGGGATATAAATAAAGTAAATAAAGTTGCAAATGATATTTGTAGTCTTCTGCGGGACTGTCACTGGCATATAAGCCCCATTCTCTCACCCTTCAAGAAGCACTGTGGGATCAGCTGATAGCCTCAGTAGTGGGCACGAATTTTTAGAGTTCTTGGTTGGCAAGAAACCTAACCCAATTGTGTCCACCAGTTTTGGCTACTTGTGTTGGGGATCAGACTTGGCATTGGTTAGGTCACAGATAAGACCCAAATTACATGAGATATTCCCTAGATGACTTTTGCTTTCCCAAACCCAACATGTTTTCCCTTCAGGAATATCATTTTAAAGATCAGAGGGAGTCTTTTTTTGGCTTGAACTGCTGATTGGGGGGAGGGGCTCTTCCCTTCCTCCCATGCCATTTTCAGAGGCTGAAATACCCCCTTCCCAAGTTATTTGCATAACCTCAAGTTATGTAGATAACTCCTTGGGTGGCATTTCAGTCTCTGAGAAGTAGAGACGGAGCCCACCCTCAAGCTGAAAAAGACTCTGATCTTTAAAATTATATTCCTGCAGCTGATGTATGGCTTTGGGGAAAACAAGTTGGATATGGGAATATCCAGAGTCATCCTGTGAACAAATATATTGTGTATTTTGGCCCTAAGTGGTGGCAAAATCATTGTGTATTAGGTACTTCAACTTCATTAAGACTGACAAGCACCGTGAGCCATCTGTGGATAGGGGGGAGCCACATGAGCCAAAGAGTATGGGCTAAGTGGCCCAAGGCCCTGGGAAATGAGTTCTGTCAGTGTTGTGGCATCATCTTCTGAACCCAGAATAAGAAAATAATGTTGACAAACAGCATATCTCTGCACAGTTTGGTTTGCAGCCCAGGAACAGTGAAGGGCAGCTTCATTACCACTCCAAGTTTGGAGCCAGGGTGATTCTGCCCAAATGTCACCAAACATATTGAGTAGACTCTTAGGTAGCCCATATTATATGAGAGAAAGAGTCAATACAGCTAACTAACAATTTAATAAAACTTATTTTAATTCACATTTTTTTATTTTGAGGAATGGGACCAAAGCATCTTCATATTTTCAGGTTGCCCTAGAAAATTAGTCTATTGCATTTGACTTGGTACTTCAGTCTGACATCTTCCACAATGTAGACTCTGACACAAAGAATTCATTCAGCTTTTCTACAGTTTCTTTTAGTAATCCTTTTCAGATCTTTGGAGTCTAACAGCCCATCTGTCTCTTGGCTGGTTTCTGCTGTGGATGTATTTAGACAATTTTTTACTATCTTAGCCATATGCTTGTCATGTTCCTCTTTCACTTGCCTTATTGCCAACTTACATTTGTTTGCCAGAATTTGTACTTCTGCAAAGAAAAAGAAGAAGAAAAAGAATATGAAAATATAGAGGCCATAATCCGTAGAAGAGTGTGACTTGTCCATGACATTGCATCTATTATATTTTTTATCCCGTCCTTCCTTCCAGGAGCTCAGGACAGTGTTGCTCTTCCTTCTCCTATTTTGTGCTCTCAACAGCAATGTGAAGTCAGGCTAAGAAGCAGCAGGTGGCCTAAGCTTACCCACTGGGTTTCATAGCAGATAGGACTGGGTCTCAGATCTCCCTATTGTATTCCAGCAATCTGCAGTGTACTGCATCGGCTCTCCTAGAGGAACCTATTTGATTTTCTCCAAACAGCTACTCTTCCCTACTGCTCTTACTGTAAACAAGGTGTTTTTTTTAATAAACTGAAGAATAATTTCAAAGATAAGACCAATTCAAACTTAGAGGTTCATCTCTTCTCAGAGGACTGTATCTTATCTGTTGTCCTACTGTCAATTGTTTTGAAGTTTAACCATGCATAAATTTGTTCAACATGAAATAAAACATATTAAATGCTATCTCCTTGGTTTAGCATATTTTTCATGGGGAATGCAGTTTTCATGTAGAAACTCTTTCTTAAAACACCTCTCTCAATAAAATCAAAGATGTACAGACCTCATGGGGGAACTTTGCCATCCTAATCAAGTTTATTTGAATCATAACACCAATTGCAATACACATATAGTGTTTCTTTTGCCAAGAATCTGGTTAACGTTTTCTGTAAACCTTGATTGATAATAAATCACAAGTATAAGAAGTAGGGATGGGCACAAACTGGGAAAATGTGGTTTAATTTGAACTGAACTGAACCCTTTAAAAATGGTTTGTGGAAACCTGGGAAAACAGCTGAGTGGCTGCTCAGCTGTTTTGGACTGTCTTTTGCAGTCCCTTTAAAGGGACTGCACAAGATAGCCCAAAACAGCTGTGCAACAGGGAGCACCTACCCACAACTTAGCTGTTTTTGCGATTTTCACGGCAAACAGAAAGCAGGGGTTTAAAGAGAGTCCCTTTAAACCCCTGCTTTCTGTACCATCCATGAACTGCTATGAACTCTTTTTAAAGTTTGTGGAAGTTCCTGATGGTAGACCCATCACAAACATCTGTTTGCAAACCATGAACAGGACAAAATTCATGATGAATTTTGCTTTCTGGTTTGGTTTGTGCCCATCCCTAATAAGAAGACAGTAACAAAAGTAACATAGAAAAGTACATAGAAACTAATAAAGATAGGTGCATGTTCCCTGTTGAATTTGTTTTTATATTTGTTTATACTTTTGTCAACAGGTTGTTGGGGCTTTTTTGTTTTGGGGTTTTCCTTGCTGTCAGTTTTGTAGATCCATTTTGTTGATACACATGTGGTTATTATAAACAATTTATATGAGGTTTATATTGAAACATAATTATATTGAAAAAGCAAAGAATAGACTTTATGGGGAAAATTTGGTACACAGGAACAGAGAAAGGAATGAAAAAATAAAGAATAACAGGCTCCACTAGAACAAGAGAAAAGAGAAACCCAAACCAGGAGCTTTCAAGTTAAAACAAGAGAGGTGAAAAATTTGAAATCATCCCTACTGGGAAGTGACATGCTTTAAGGACTGTTCCTACCTCTGAGAAACTACAGCATCTGGCATTATTAGCCTTTTTTAGGTGCCGCGGCAGCACATCCAGTAGTGTGCACTGCAGTCAAGAAAAGCATCCTGTGCTGGGTAATGGGATTAGCCCATTTCCCTTAGGAAATCCCACAAAGGCTGATTATAAGTCAAGTAAAAGACAGTTGGGAAAATCAGGGTTCAAGGCAGCACAAAAAAATAGACAAACAAAAACAGTGGTTCCAAGTGGCCCTTTGTATTCTGCTCATGCTTCTCTGCATCTGAGCTACAGCCAAGCAAAATAAGATCAAAGAGGTGCTGATGTTCATGTTCTCCAGTGCTATGATTAAGATCATGGCCAGGGCCAGCAGAAGGATACAATCCAGGCTGGCATGATGGCAATGGATGTTTGTGTCTGACCCAAAGTGGCACTGGTTCAGCGAAGTAGTTTGTAGGATCAGGATGTCCGAATGGTAGGACTGGAGAGAATGTTTTGAAGCTGTCTAGTCTCCCTGTTTCCCAAACAAGATGATGTATTTGTGTCAGTCTGTCTAGTTGCTGACAACTTTTTCAGAGTTTATGCTCGTGGTAACATTTGATTTGCCTCCTTATTTGAGGAAGAGAAGTATCGGAACATTCAAAAAAATCTCCCCTTCACACACACACACCCTGGTTCCTCCCAAGTTCCACTCACACTCATACCATAGAAGTGTTAAAAGAGGGTGAGTGAGTTGTGGGGAAATTTTGCTTTCTTTCCTCAGGCTCTGAATTCTTGTGCAAAGAAGAAATATTCTCACAAAAGCCAAAATGGAGTTGGGAGAAAATTATATTTAACAGAATATAACGTACAAAAAAAGAAGTCACTTTTTTCCTTCTTCAACAGAGAAAACTGTCCTTATTACACCACCTTCCAAAATGGATGTTACAGTTGGAGAAAGCATAGTCTTACCTTGTCAGGTATCCAAAGATCCATCCATTGATGTTGCATTTTCATGGTCATTCAACGGAGATGTTATAGATTTTAAAAGAAGAATGACCCATTTTGAAAGAGTTGGAGGAGTAAGTTTTGTAAACTCTATTCTGTAGTCATTTTCTTACTTTAAAAATAATTCTGAAATCATATGAGAAATATTAAACTGCATCTGTTTCTATTGGGCATTAGAAAATCAGTTTAAAGCCACATGAATTGACTTTGTTTTAAGTGTTCATAGGCTTTTTTTCTGATGTTAACTTTAAGACTACCATACAACAGTTTAAATTGAAGTGTTTTATGTCAAATTCTGTGTGCATGATTCATTTCAGCCTTCTTCAGTTGACATTAAAGGTAAAAGTTTCTCTTGCTCGAAAGCCAGTCAAATCCGACTCTAGGGGGCAGTGCTCATCTCCCTTTCCAAGCTAATGAGCTAGCACTGTCTGAAGACATTTCTGTGGTCATGTGGCTGGCATGACTAAATGCCAAGGTGCACAGAGCACTGTTACCTTCCCACCAAAGTGGTACCTGTTTATCTACTTGCAAATTCTTGCTTTCGAACTACTAGGCTGGCAGGAGTTGGGGGGGGGGATGGGAGCACTAGGGTCTCGAACTGCTGAACTACAGACCTTCCAGTCTGCAACTCAGCATCTTAATCTCTGAGCCACTGTGGCCCCTGGCATTATGTACATTAATTTCATCGCATTTAGATGGGAAGCAGGCATGAGTGCCCTGCCTACCAGCCTACATGCAATTGACATGCCATGAGAATGCCAAGGTACTTGTGCATAGGCTCCACCCCCATGATTGGGAATGTATGAAAAAGCAGTGATTAACATGCATAATGTTTGAAGACAGCTTCCCTCTGATGGCTTTGAATACCTAGTGTTTGATCTAAATATTGCAAGCTAAATTTTACGGACCTGTGCTGTTTAGACATCCCTAGATGCCACTTTGCTTATTTTACTGTTGTTTCTAATACTGATAATTTTATGCTTGTTTTATGACTTTATTTTTATATTGTTTTTACCTTGAGAGCTGCCTGCAACATATTCCTGGAGAAATGGCATATACATAGTATGAATAAATACCTTTCCTTATGGCTAGGGGATGCTAGATTTAAGCTTGGAGCATGAGGGGGGTGGTCTTGTCTCGGCAGTAGAGCATCTGCTTTGTAACTGGAAGCACTCAGGTTCAATCCCTGGCATCTCCATTTTAAAGGATCAGACAGTAAGTGATGTGATAGCTCTCTATCTGAAACCCTGGAGAGCCATTGCCAGTCAGAGCAGACAATACTGACCTTGGTAGGCCAATGGTCAGACTTGATATGGCAGCTTCCAGTCTGTTCCCCATCAACAACAGCATCAACAGCAAAGCCCAGCAGCTGGCTTTATGTCCATGGGGAACAGCCTGGAAATCAGGAAGCTTCCAGAGTGGAGAATACTCCCTCCCCACATGCATGCATATACACACACACAGTAGTAGAAGTTACAGTCCTCATATGGTGATCAGCCTTACTTGTGTCTGATGCAAATAAGACAGTGATATTCATCTTCCTTGCAATGGAAGGCTACCGTTGAAGAGAAGCCCAAGTTATATTCCTGATCTAGATCCTGCCCAGTTAGGAATGTAGCACATTGTCCTGGGCATACTTGGTAAAGTACTTCCATTAATTTAGTAAGATAGGCATGGCCCTTCTACACTCTCTAACAACAGTACAGGCATGCAAAGCAACAGACATGCAACCCACATTCAGAAACTCTGTATAGATCTTCAGTTCCAGGCTGATTTGCAGTAACAACACATTATATGGAACTATGCAACAGAACATGATATACCACTGAATATGGACCAGCCTGCCTTTCTGCCCACAGACAGGAATTTGAGTCCACACCCTCCCATTGTCTGTTTCCAGCCTCTTCCTAGCCAGAAGCTTTGTTCCTGAATATAGGCTAAACCACTTGTTTTTTGCTTTCAATGTTTGCATTATTTGTGAAGCCATAATAAAAATGTCAAAATGAAAGAAACTGATGATAGCAATGAATAATTTAATTTTAAAGCTGCATATTTTATTAATTTCTTAGCAAGTTATAAAAATGTCCAGTACAGAAAACACATTTGGAGTGATTAGTTGCCTCTTTCTCTTCGTTGTACCTCAAGGAATCAGTCGGGGACTTGATGGTAAGAAATATTCAGCTAAACCATTCTGGGAAATACACGTGCACAGTGAAAACAACAATGGACAGCCTCTCCGTAATGGCAGAAACTATTGTAAGGGGTAAGTCAATTAACTGTAAAATTCCAACTAACTGTAACACCCAGAAGTATATGTAATACTTCAACTTCAGAAAAGTTCTTTGCATGAAACGTAAATAAGTCATGTTTTTGCAGCTCAGAGATATTTCTTACTACTACTGTTCCTTCAGAAAAGCTTTGCCCAGTAGGCAACAAAGCAAGCCAGAGGGAACATTCTGCAGACATTCCTCTTCACACTATTTTTCCCCACTCAAAATTTGTCTTTAGCCTGTTAACTGGAATCCATTAGATTACTTTATATATCCTGTATACACAAATAGCAAAAGATGCAGTACAAATGGGACAAAAGTAAGATAGTTGAATACCAATGTGTTCCTCTCGATAGTTACTTCAGTCTAAAGCCATTTATTTCAATGAGGTGAAACTGGAGTGATTCTCAATAGGACACTGCCAGATGTGGTTTTGTATTATTTGTTCTAGAATATGTTAATTTGTTTTTAATTTTTATGCATCTGGGGTTCATTTTTCACAAAGTAAACCTTTCTTGGTATAGAAGCAACACATTTTGATAGACTGCAGTATGAGAATGCAGAGGAATTAAGAACTGTTTTTCTTTTTCTATTGTGTAAAGAGATTGTGGAGCATGGTTAAGATTAGTGATGCTAATCTCATCTGGGTTTCTCATCTGGGTTACCGAGATGTGGTAACTATTTCTAATAAATTTTACCTGTGTGTTACAATTCAGGGTAGCTTTATATATTTGGCTCCCTCAAAGTAGAGATTAAAATATTGGGTACAAGGTAAATAAGAGGGGGGAAACCTGAAGTGGTAGCAGGATATCTACCCCTTTTTTATGAGATACCACAGTGAGAACAAAATCTATCTGTAATCATTTCTAGTAGCCATCTTGATGTAAAGAGATTGAAACATGGATTCATGTTTCAATTAAAAATAGTAATCTGAGAGGGGAATTTGTATTTTATCCACCTATTTCACAAGGGAACAAGCTACCAGGCTAGACAGGGGAGTTGCTTCTTGGGGAGTGAGGGGAATGTTTTGCTTTCACGCCGATTGTACTATGACGGAAAAGCAATGGATATGATTTGGCACTATTCACATAGAAGATTTAGATTTCAGCATGAAGTTGATAATATCAATTGATTGGAAGTTCCCATTCCATGCTGAAATTAAATTCTGCACATGGGAATTGACAATTCCTACAACCATAGACTGGAATTGACGGGGGTACAGTGTTTCAATATGGTTTTCATGAATTGTAGAAGCTTACACTTTACTTACACTTTATTTCAAATGCAATATTGATGGAGAAAACTGAGACAGAGAATGATTTGTGATTTAGGAATGAATGGGATTTGTTGTTGGAAGAAGAAGAGAAAGAGATTGGATTTATACCCCGCCCTTTACTACCCAAAGGAGTCTCAGTGCGGCTTACAAACACCTTTCCCTTCCCCTCCCCACAACAGACGCCCTGTGAGATGGGTGGGGCTGAGAGAGCTCTGACAGAAACTGCTCTTTTTCAAGAACAGCTCTGACAAAACTATGGCTTGCCCAAGGTCATCCAGCAGGTGCAAGTTGGAGAAGGAAGACCCCTCCCCTTAGATGGTTGCCAAGGAAGTGGGCAGAGACATTATTTTTGTTTATTTCATACTGTAGTCCTCTGAGAAAAAAATAGAGAGGTAAGATACTTTAAAGCAGGAGGCTGGATGATTCACTGGGATGCTTCAATTTTGATTTCTAAAACTACTCTCAATAAATCTAGTGAGTGAATGAACAATGAGACCCAAAGAACAACTATTTCAAACACTTTAGCTAAAATAATATGGCTTTTTTTCCTTTTAATAAGGCACTCCAGGTCCACCCAAAGATGTTAGTATTGAACATATTTCTAGCACAAATGCAGTGCTAAATTGGAGACCAGGAAAAGATAATAACAGTCCCATCCAGACATACACTATTCAGGCAAGGACTCCTTTTTCTGTTGGATGGCAGGGAGTTTCAACAGGTAAATGCTTACATTCCCAACTTCCCTTTTTGTATACGAGATATTTTAAATCTGTTTTTTCTAGATATATAAACATTTCTGTTTTAATCTTAGTTCCTGAAGTCATTAATGGAAGGACCCACACAGCAACAGTGGTAGATCTCAGTCCTTGGGTTGAATATGAATTTCGAGTTGTGGCTGGCAATAGCGTAGGGATTGGGGAGCCAAGCACACCATCTGAACTACTCAAAACAAAAGCTTCCAGTAAGTTTACAGGAATGGGGCTGATGGGGTTAGAAGCCCTGTAAGTATAAGTGTGAAAATTGTTTGAAACCTTCACATTTCTGATGGGAAATAGAGACTTTAAGCCCATGATTTGTTTATTTTCATCTATTCATTATATTTTTACAAGGTGGTGTCTGTTAAGAAGCCTGATGTGGAATGGAAATGGTAAAGTGTCTATGGAAATACCCCCCTCCCTTAGTGTTATAGTACAATACTACTAAACTCAGAGGAAGATTAATAGTTTACCTAATCCCAAAACTGAGTAAATTAGAAAAATGGCATAAGGTGTGTATTTGCATTCCTACACTCCAGAAATATCCCCAAAGCAGTTTACAGATGACAATAAAATGCAATTCCATTACAGGTATTTCCACACTGTCCAACAACTAGTACTGCTTTGGGCTGGCCAGTCCCATCCAAAACCTCATTTTCTTCAGACAGTTGTGGTTATCCCCATTCCCCATCACCCAATCTCATTACACTGGCTGAGATCAATTGGATGGTTAGTTGTCCAACTGTGTGCTCCTATCTTAATACAACAATAAATACCTCTTAACAACTCTTTAAAAAGAATATATTTTTGACACAAACATGGTTGGTATTGAATGGAAGAATTCTCTTCTTACTGTGTTGCATTTCTGCAGAATGAAAAAAAATCAAAAATGAAATAAGAGTTTTAAATCAATCGTTTAAATTATTATGTTTTTCCATTTCAAAGTTGTTGTTTTTGAAGAATTTATTATTTCAATATTTTATGGGAGTACTGATGTTTCCCTATTGGAGAAATAATAATAAATTGACACAGAAGTGGTTAATTTTGAAGGGATTTGTATCTGATGTTATTGTGGAGTTCCATAGAACTGGTGTAGTGCAGAAGAAAAAAATGGCATGACAGTAAACTTCTGCAGAAGCTACAAGAATGGGGGCCATTTTCATTTTTCTTTTTTTTGCTTTTTATTTCCAGTATTCTGGAAACACAACTTGGCCAAATTTTGACTTTATAGGTCCACACTGACAAAAATTTTAGTGTAGAATCTTTCGATGGAGAGAAATTTAATGGAGGAATGTTATAAAAGCAGCCTTACTTCCATGTTGGAAGTCCAGCTGGGCAAAACTGAAAGATGTCTGGGTATAGTTTCACTCCCCTTTTAAAAAGTGTTGTTCTTTCATCATAACTTTAGTGAAACTGTTTAAACTGCCTTTGGGTATTTCCTCTAAGATCTTATGATGCGATGGACTGCAGCCTTCGCACACCATCCTTCTTCTCTGACTCATTATTTCCAATAGCAGAAAACCAAGTAACACAGTTTAAATGCAGAGGTGGGTAAAAGGTAGATAACAGATCACCTGATGCTTGCTGGATGCTGGGATTCTTGCAAAGGATGATAGACTTTGGTCCGATTCATGCATACTTAAGCAAATGTGTATATTCAAAATAGATTATGGTTATGCCTTAACTGTTACAAGATCTTGCACTGTAAATTTAAAATACATTAAGGGACCATTGCGATTCTAGAAAAAAATAGACCACACAAGACAACCCCTTTTTAATAAATGCAAGAACTGTAGAGGTAACTATCAAGAAAGCCACTGCAAGTCAAATGATTAGGCAATGAATTGTTACATATTCCATCCTTCTCCAAGTGGTACGAAGTTCCATGAGCAAAATTTACCTCTGTCAGTTCCTTTTGGAGGAGAAATTCCTGGAGATTTATGGCCTTTTTGTAGTATTTGTTTTATTTATTCATATGCAAGCCAAGATAAGAGGTGTAGGCAAAGAGGCCCTCTAACAGAATAGCAGATCTGCTTCCTAGCTTCAGATCCCCAAAGACGGAGATCCTTCACTGTTAACATGCTTCAGCCAGCTCGTAGCAATATCTAATAGCTTTTCTCTCAGTCTCTTCCAGAATCCAGACAGCTTTTTTCCCCCCATGGAGACATATATCTTCGTCTTCTTCATCTGGGGGGAGGCTACCTCCTACAAGCCCTGATCAGTTGCTAGACAAAGCCATTTCCTAATATTTAAGGCCCACCTAATATTTAAGACCCACATCTAGGGCCATTAGGGAACCTCATCATGACTTTTGCCATAGGCTCTGGCTCCCCGCCCCCCCAGCATACCATCTTATACCCTGGCTGTTAGAGAGACTGATCCACAGTAACCAGGTTCCAAATTCACAATGGTACAGGAACAATCATGGGCTCTTTTTGTAGCAGGAACTCATTTGCATATTAAGTGACACACCCCTAATGCAGCCAATCCTCCAAGAGCTTACAGTAGCCCCTGTAAGAAGAGCTCTGTAAGCTCATGGAGGATTGGCTACATTAGGGGTGTGTGGTCTAATATGTAAAGGAGTTCCTGCTACAATGGCTAGTTCCCCCTCCCCCAATTATGCTACAGAGAGTATTATATACACTGCAGACTTATAGAAATCAAGGATTTGTCAAACTTTCTGTAAGTGGTGACTTTTATGATACAGTCTTTTGAGGGTAGGATAGTAGGAAGCTCTGGAGATACAGAAATAGAACAGAGGTACTAATGCCATGTTCCAATTCAAAATATTGATCCAAAGAGCCCTGCATATTTGAATACACTCTACCCACTTACCTGCTTTATAACATTTGTTCCATAGATGACAGGGGAACATTTCTTCAGTGCAACTGGCTGCTATGCTTCTAGATTGCTAATTAAAATCAGCCTCAGTGTAACAGGTGTGGTGAATAAGGAGCAATGAAAGGGTGAAGAAGAAAGTCTGTCTTGCAATGTCTACATTGCCAGCTAAAACTTGATCAAGCATTGGTACATTCCTGGAGGCAAATGAGCTATTGCTTAGTTCATTAAAATGAAGTTGAGAATTAATTGAGCTTCTGTCAATGCGCTCAACCATAAATTTTCATCTGTTTCTCAACTGTGACACAGTTGAGGCTTTGTTTAGTAGTATAAGTTTCTTTCCAATGCAAATACAGTAAATACAGGACTCATTGAACACAAGCGCTAATTGAGCATTAACTGGTTCATGGAACAGTAGAATGCTAGTTGAGCTTCGCTTGAAAGTCTTCTTTTAATTCTTCATTTAGTTTACTGCCTCAGTCACCATTCCTTCTTCAGCATTCAGAGATATAATACAATTGGCTCAAAGTGAATTGTCCAAACAATAACTGACAAATGATGTTATTTTGCCATATAGCAAACAATGTTTCACATTTTCAGTACACCTTCAAAAGAAGAGCTCTGCATTGTTTAATATGGAAAAACCTGTGTCTTGGTTGATCACAAAGCTAGTCAGGAGGGCAATCTACACCCTGTGCAATGTAATTCTAAGCAGTTAGACCCTTGTAAGTCCATTGAAACTAGAACTCCCATGCCTTTCCTTGCAGAGATCAACTTTTGCTCAAGAGTTGCTAGGATGACATGGACAGTCTAGTTGTGCCAAATCTATCCTGTAGGATCCCCAAATGTTGAGGGAGGAAGATTTCTATCATAATTCTGATCCCTGATTTAGTTTCTCCACCTCAAAATATGTCCCAAGGCTATTTACAATGAATATAGGATGCATCAGGGAAGAGAGGAAGACTGCACTGGAGCAAATCACTCTGGATCTTGAGACCAAAAGCCATGTAACAGTTTTCATGAGTGCCACCAAAAATAGCACAATGCAGTGTGTGGTTTTTTTTTTAGTTCTACCATAATCCTGTACTAGGCTGAATGTTTTTAGGGTGGGGGTGGGTTTTTTGACAAGGTTCAGGTCTTGTTCCTAAGGCCTTGTCTAAGCCCTGCGTAAAGTGCCTGGCAGATTTTGTGGTGCTGGCTGGAGCTCTTATCAAGGCATCTGGGCAGAAGGAGGAAAAAATGCCAGCTGTCAGCTGAACATATAAAACACAGCCATTTGTTAAATGCCTCTTTAGCACCAAATAGAATATCACCTAGCCCAATATTATGTATTCTCTCCTCCCTTTATACTATCATGCAACTGTGAGGATTGAATGGGATTATGAATGCCTCATAATTACACAGAATTGTTTTATTTCCCCCCCACACCCCCATTCTCTATGTTTTTCTAGTTCCTGTAGTGGCTCCAACAAATGTGAGTGGAGGCGGGGGAAGCCGATCTGAACTTGTCATCACATGGGAGGTAATTTGTAAATCAATCTCAATCGTTTATTGTAATGACAGGAAAATACAAGACAGCGCTGGCAAAAGCAAGTTCACCATGCCATTGTTAGCTGTTTAGAGAAGTAAACTGTGAGTGGCATGTTATAAAGATGTTTCGAAGTCATCCACAGCCCTCTTATCATCATTATGCAGGAGGCAGCTTAGCACTCTAATCTGTTTGGGTATTTTCCGCATTAACTATTTTACACAGTTTTGTTTGCATGTCTGTTCCCCCCCTCCCCAGTTTTGGAATATTACGCTAGCGATGCGCATCCTGTCATACATAAAAGGAGACACGGCCTTTCAATATCCAATTCTGTGCAGTGCATGTTTCGAAAGCAAATCATATGCTCAAAGGAAAGGGGTTTTTGTTTGTTTGTTTTGCCTAAAGCTGCAGTCCTAAGCACATTTACTTTTTGGTACATTCTATCAAACCACTGAAATTCCCAGCTAAATGTGGATTCAGAGGCTACTGAAGAAAGTCCACCAGCTGTATGCACAGTCAACTCTGAAACTGCATGGTATGCCTTCTTATCATGTTTGAATGGGAATTTCTATAAACTGTATCTAGAATCTATGCATTTCCCCTGTGCGTATCTGGTAAAATGTTACTAGAAGCACTGCCAGATGAATGCTTTTGTCTGCTCATTGGCCAACAATGTTTCTTTGGCAGTGCCCAGAATAACCCTAAATGTATTTAGGACTAAGGTCTAAAGTCTTCAATGGACTTTAAGTATTTGAAGCGCTGTCTCCAATCTGGGTTATGTTTCAGTACAAAGAAAAAAAACCCTGTCTCTAGTCATAGTTTTATTAGGGCTGAGTTTCAGGAAGATCACAGCCTGCTCAGATCTGATATGCAGAAATTTTGGGTTCATCATCATGGATTTTGTGCAGTCCCACATGGGGACTGCATGATTGCAGGCAAGTCATGGAGAAGAGCTTCCAAGCTTAAAAGAACATTCCAGATCCTAGGAGTGCTTCCCTTCCCCCTTCCCATCCAAAGTGTCATGTGATGGAGGTGGGGAGAGCACTCCTCCCTCAGTTCTGTTTATGCTCCCATTAGGAGAGAACAAGCTTCTCCGAGCTTCTTTCTTCAAGAGTGTTTCTTCAAGTTTTTCAGGAAGTTTTTTTTGCTAGAAAAGTGATCTACACATATGGGTAGGATAGCCCTATTTTAAAAAATGTCAAGAATGTGGATCCAAGATAGCCCTAAATGACAAGCACAAATCTTATTTCTTATATTTGGGTAAGAGCCACAACACAACCTCTTGTCTGGTTTGCCATCATCGTACCCGAAAAGCTTGAAAAGGCATTAAGGTGGCGTTATGGGAAAAGGCTTTGGGTGCCTCAGACCCCTGTGGGAAGAAACAGCCCCATTCAGACAAAAAGCTGAGTGCTTTATCAGTGGCCTTTGTACTGATACCATCAGCAGTGGAAACACAAGAACAATCTTCTGCAGCTAGATCGGCATTGGAGACACCACCAGAAAAAAATCTAAGAAAAAGCCCAAGCATAGCCTGCGAAGCTATCCTTGTCACCATTCCTCCTTGCCTCAGCACCAACAGATGTCACCTCGAGGTCTAACTCCTTGAAGTTGAGGTTCATTATCTCCTCAAGATTGGCAGGAATCACTAAGTTGACATTGGCCAGAAGATTTGCCTCTAAGTCAATTTTTGACACCAACAGATCATTGGTTAAAGTCACCCCAACACCATCTATCACCCAGCCATATCGAAGTCAGATTATCACTACTTCAAGGATGCCTTCACCATTGGGAAGTGTTACTTGATCCCCAGGGTCTTTGGAAGATGAAGTATTTGAGGGGCCATCAACTAATATGGGCTCTGAACAACACAGCAATCAGCAGGTGACCCAACCCCCACCTTTTCAATGGTCACCATAGCACTTGGTTCCACTTTCCTATGATGCTACCAACCCCAATGGGGACCATGGGACCCTCACTAATGTGCATGCCCTTGGCAACCACCAAAACCCAGTACCAAGACCAAGGGGAAGTACCTCTCAAAGCGTCTTCTCATCTGTGCTCTGATTCTGAAGAAGGGATGGACCAAGCCTTACAAGTGGATTCTGAAGACACTATGATGCCTTCCTTTGATGAAGCAGTCAGAGATCCAATGACCCCTTCCCCCACAGAGGACCTAAAATTATACTCCAAGCAGCTTGGGTGAATGGCAAAGACACTGGAGTTGGAATGTCTTTCTTCAGAGCCACAGCCTACAGACCCAATAATGAAAGTTCTATATAGCCCAGATTCTGGTCCAGCAGCCCTGCTCATGCTCAAAACACTCAAGGCATTGCTATAAAGATGTGGTCTAAGCCTGCCTCTACTCCAGCTTCAGCAAAAACAAAAACAAAAAAACTCCACAACCTCAAAAACCTGTACAAGATCAGTGAGAATGGATGTGACTATCTTTTCCATCACCCACAAGTGAACTCTCTAGTATTCCTGCCAGCAAGAGGATTTTTGGCTCCCATTTTTCATTGCTCAATAAAGATGATTGCAGATTGGACTATCTGGGCCTCATGGTCTACTCCTTTGGGGTGATGGGCCTAAGGGTGGCAAAATTTACTACAATTATGGGCTGCTACCAAATATTGTTGTAGGATCACATAGGATTGTTGCCTGATTATAAGAAAGCAGTAGCAAAGGTATATCTCTCTGTGGAACAAAAAATAGGCAAAAAATAGGTCAATGCAACCAGGCATGTGGCCGACTGCAACAGCAGGGCTGTGGCCTCTGGCATAGCCATAAGAAGGCACTCATGGCTGTGGTCATCAGCCCTCCCTAAGGATACCAGAGTGAAAATAGAAGACCTTCCATTTGAAGGTTGGGAGCTCTTTAGCAATCAGACCAACATGATCTTGGATCATATCTGGAAAAAATAAAATAATAGCAAAATCTCTGGAGATCACACCTAATCCTGTTCCACCTTACAAACAAAGGTATTTTCCCAGGCATTTGCAGAGGTACCAACAATCAAGACCTATCACTACTCAAATTACCGATATCAGACCCCTATTCCCCCACATTAGTCTTACAGACCTGCCTACAATCAGCCAGTTTGGTGTAGTGGTTAGAAGCATGGACTCTAATCTGGGAGAACTGGGTTTGAGTCCCGACCTCCACATGCAGCTGCTGGTGAGGCCTTGGGTCAGTCATGGCTCTCTCAGAGCTGTTCTGTCAAGAGCAGTTTCTCTCAGCCCCACCTACCCTTGTGGGGAGGGGAAGGGAAAGGAGAGCTTAAGCCTCTCTGAGACTCCTTCAGGTAGTGAGGGGCAGGGTATAAATCCAATCTCCTCCTCCTCCTCCTCCTCTTCTATCATAGAGTGAAAGGCAGAGCAAGCAACATGGAAAACAACTATCCTAGTCACCCAGGGAGCAGCAATCTAAGGGGGGGGGGAACAATGTCTGACTAGAGCAAGAAAAGTTGTTTCTAGCCCAGTAGTCCAAGTTCACAGAAGCATGGTTCCAAGTTACAAACAATTGTGGGTGTTATCTATAATAAAGAGGGGTTATTTCTTGGAGTTTGAATCTCATCCCCCTCATGATATTTACCCCCAACACCTCTGTTTTCTTGTCACAGGAGGTTTCTTCCTTCCTGATGAAGGGGGCCATCATGAGGTTACCCCTTAATTTTGAGGGGGTAGGGTACTGTGGAAGTATTTTGTGATTGACAAAAAAGGGGGAGGAAAAAGACCCATTCTGGATCTAAGGGCCCTAAACAAACAGTTAACATGTTTCAAAATTCAGGAAGTTGTTCCTACATGAAGTGCTATCCTTGTTGGGCAAGGACCTGTGATTTGCAGTTCTTGACCTGAAGGATGCATATTTTCACATTACATTCTATGAGTCCAGCAGGAAATTCCTTAGGTTCAAGTATGATGGAGCAGCATATGAATATATGGTGTTACCCTTCAGTTTAGCCATGGCACTGAGGTTGCTCATGAAGTGTATTGTGGTGCTCATCTCTCACTTAAGACTGATATTGGGATTCAGGAATATTGGTATATATTTTTCATGCTTCGTTTACCCAAACCCCCAAAATACCATTTTTTTGTGTGTGCTACTACTACTAGGCATATGACCTCAAGGGGTCTAACTAAAATGAACTGACAGAGTGATCTGCAGCATTGTCCTGCCAGCTCTAGCAGGTGTAAATCATGACACTAATTAAATGGAATGCAGCTAATTGGCTGCCAGGGCACCATAACTCTATCCTTGGGAACAAAGAGGGAGGCAGAGATAAACACTACTTCACTCCTTGCACCTGGGCTGTTATCTTGTATCATGAGGTCAGCTTATTGAATCTTCACATTGTTTTCCATTTGGACTTTCTTTCAGGCCTACTGATCAGAATGAAGTCTGAACTAATGTTAAGCACAAAATGAGAAATTGCACTGGGAACTCAGTTTCTTGACAAAAACATGCCTGTAAAACCAAACAGCTACTTTATTGTGACAATCTAATGGTTACCTTATTCCTGTTTCCTGTTCACTTGCCAAGTTCCAAGCCTGATACCTACCTGACCATTCCCCATCATCATCCTGTTGCGTGCCTTTATCAGACATTCATAAATGAAGTTTGTTTGTTTGTTTTTAGTTCCTCTGTTCCCTGTGCTGGGTCAGCTTATATCTATATGCATTTAAACAACTGGGTGGGACAGACAGAAACAAAGAAGAGTAAAGAAAAAAAAGAAGTGGGAAAATCATTATAGTTGCATTATACTTAGTCAGCTCATTGCCCCCTTTAACTCAATGTTGTCTAATCTGACTCGCAGTGGCTCCCTGGGATATTAGATATAGAAAGGTGTTTCCCAACACAAATTACCTGAGAGGTTGTTAAGTGGAGAAGTTTAGAATCCTTTCCTGCAAAGTATGTAAAATGGTATAAATGAACTTCCAGTTGATCTTTTTTTCTACCTGCCCACAGTTGAGGGTTTTTGTCCCCCCTGAAAATACAGCCACCACATAAATCCAATGTTTCATTTTAGCTATGTTGAATTTACAGCATAGCTATTAAAGCTGCATTTTACCCAACTTTCTGAGAGAAATGTTTTTGTGTCAGCATGTGAGAAGGAACATATGCAATGCACCAGTCCTTTATTCCCATTGACTTTACAGCAGGCAGTTGATCTCTGAACACCTCTACAGTAGGAGACTAGGAACAAAAAGGAAATCATATTTCATTAGGAGGAGAAAGGATAAGAGCTTGGGCAGAAAGAAGACTTTATTGTTTCACAAAGGTTTCCTGAAGTACTAAAAATCCTCTCTGTTCTTCACTTTTTGTGTTTTTTTCACCTGAATGAATATGAAATGCCAAAAAAGTATAACATTTGGGTTTTTTTAAACCTATCTTCCCACAATACACTGCATTCTGCATCTTATCACAACTCTGCATTCTAGTAGGAAGGAAAAGAAACCCAGACTGCATCCCAATGGTAAATAAAAGTGCCTGGAATTGATGGAGCTTTGTAACTAATGTTAAACCAGAAAACAAAGCAGAGCCCCGTAACTCTGATCTACTGTGACTGATCTGACTTAACAGCCAGATGAAGTCTAAAATTACAGGAAAATCAGAAATATAAACTATGATTTGAGTGTACATCTTACTTGCCCGATGTCCCAGTTCTAGGGGCAGGGCTAACAAGGTTACTTATGACATTTGTGATCTCTGTTTTACTTATAAATGTACAAATAGAATATAGATGGAAGCATTCAGTAGGTAATTTTACATCAAATTGTAGTTTCTTCAAACACATCTACATCTGCCACTTCCCTCATCTGAGGTCACCTTCTCCAACAGGCATTTCATACAAGAAGTATTAAGAGAACATCTAACAATTTGTTCCCTAGGAGAAAAATCTTTTAAGGAACTTTAGCTTGAGGTAGAGAAGGAAGAGTCAGAAATCAATCAATGGCCACAGCTTTATGAAAAGAAGAGGGTTAAAGTTGTCTGGTTAGGCTAATGTTGAATAGGTTGCTCATGAAGACTGGCATGGTGCCCATGATGGCATGGCCAGGCCAGCTGAAAAATTCTTCTAGCACTGTGCATCTTACTCTTGAACTCTACCTGGTAAATTACAATCTATTCCTCTTGCTGGGTGTGATATAGATTTGCCTTCTGAGTTACCTACAACTCTGTTGATTGCACCATACCCTAACTTCTATAGACAGCAGCCCAGTTACAAGATGCCTCATCTTATCTGAGAGAGTCTTTCCAGACACCTTCCCATTTTGTCCCCTAAGTCCTCCACCAAAATAGCAATTCACATTTACTAAATTCAGCCAATACACAAAAACTTCCTTGAGTCCAAGGAAGACCAAAAAACCCACCAGTTTCAACTGACATGTAAAAGAAAATCCTTCTCAGCAGCCACAAAGGATGACCAGCTGGAGAATCCAGGCTGTTCACAAAACTCAGTGAGTGGGTTGGTTGTACTGCTTGGCTGCTCCCTACTGCCGATTGGGCTGGGTGGGGAAAACCTTATATAGATGAGGTTTTCGCCTGAATGCCCATGAGATTCTGGACAAAGGCACTTATCTTCAGGCCCAAATACTTGTAGCTGGAAGGCATCTTTTGCCTTCTCAGCCTTATTTCCTCCAGAGCAATCTCCATTCTTTTGCTGCTGAGGCCTGAGGAGGGATTATTTTGTCACCGGTCCTGACACTCCATCAGATGCCAGTGTAGGCAAACCCATCATGATCAACCTGTTCATGGTAATCAAACCAAAAATCCACAGCTATATACAAATCCTCTTCCATTTCTCAGAGCTAACTTCCATCTCTCAGAGCTAACTTGAGCAAGTAACCAAAAGTGAAATCATGCTATTCACCTTCCAGTTTAGGAAGCATAACAAATGACAAATTCAATATTAGCACTGTGTACCTTTTCCCTACTAAAACTTATCCTTAGAAAGCCTTTGACTTCCCCTAGCACATTCATCTGTTTCCTCGGCACTGTGACACAGGTATTTTGGGTGATTTGTCAGAATCCAATCTGAGTGTTTTCTTACACAGTTTTATGTATGCCATGCATGTATCTTGCCATTTACATTTTCTATACTAGGCCTAAAAAAACCCTCAGCGTCTCATTTGCTCATGGGTTCTACTGCTTCCTCCACCGTTGGTGGTGTTATTCTATTTTTAAATGACTGATCTCTTTAAGGTGCTCAATGGCCTGGTGTGATCTTTTGCTAAGCAGTGTGCACTTCTATCATGTCACCTTTTATAATGAGAGCTAAAATATTCCATCACTGCTCCTTTCTCCTTGAAATAATCAACCTGGGTTTTTTTTCCCCCCCATCTCAAGAAAAACACACGCTGATTAAAATGTTTTCTCAGCATATTCACCATTACAGATTTTGACAGCATATTTTATTAATAGACATATTAATTTTGTCATAAACACTGGTTGACGCTCACTAGGGTTAAATTACTAAAAGTATATTTTCAGACCCGAGGGACTTGCACTACAGCATTTAAATTAGAGTTGTAGGCTCTATAAGTATGCAATCATGCAATTGGTATGTACTTACATACTGAAATTGCTTCCTTTCCTTGTCATTCATCCAAAATTAGCAGTCCAAGCCCTGTAAAGTGTCTTATACAAGTGTATGTGTAGGGTGGGGAGAAGTGGGGAGATAATTAAACTCAAACGTAAATCATAATGAAATGCTTCTAATTTAAAAAAAAAAAATGCTGCACATGCCTTTAATGTTGCTGATCAGGTCTTGAGTTTTTAAATTGATTGCCCTAATAGATTTATTTTCTTTATGGTCATTTTCAATATTACACTGACGGATGGGACCAACATTATTATCTTCTTGGAAGCACAGTCAACCAAATCAATACAACTAAAATATACTGATAGGGTAAAGATTCAATTAAAACAGTATATATAGTGCTTGCAAGTGCCTATTGATTGATTATTATGCTTCTTGCAGCCAGTTCCTGAGGAACTACAAAATGGGGAAGGCTTTGGATACATCATCATGTTCCGCCCACTTGGCTCAACAAGCTGGACAAAAGCAGTGGTGAATTCTGTGGAAGCATCCAAGTATGTCTATAGAAATGAAAGCATCACCCCGTTGTTCCCTTTTGAAGTGAAAGTGGGTGTCTTCAACAACGAAGGAGTAGGCACTCTGAGCTCAGTATATATTGTGTACTCTGGAGAAGATGGTAAGTGAAATGATCCATTTCTTGCACTGCATAGTACCAATTAAGAACTATATCATGTAAGGTTTGGCATGCAATCCTAAGCACTGACACTGATATATTTACATACTATGTTACCTACAGGGCATTTTTTGGTAGAAAAAGCCCAGCAGGAACTCATTAGTATAACAGGCCACACCCAACAGCAGAAACACATTAGCATATTAGGCCACACACCCCGACAGCACAGCTCATTAGCATATTAGGCCACACCACATGCCTTCCCTTGGAAGGATCTGTCCTGCGAGGAGCCCGGGCAAGCCAGCCCTTGGACAGATCCTTCCAGGGGCCCCCCTGCCTTGGAGTTGTGGGGGCAGGTGTCGCTCTCCAGGCCTTCCCTCTGTAGCCACGCACACAGAGGATATGGCTGTAGTGGGTGTGGCCAACTCTGAAGCCATCCGGAACTCCGTTCCTGTGTGTTCCTGCCCAAAAATAGCCCTGGTTAACTAGATGTTGATCTGTGGTAGCTCATGTTTTAAACATTTATTTTCTCCTTCAGAACATGTTTGGATTGGGACATAAATCCCATCTTATTTCTGTGGATTTATGATCCTATAAACAGTCTCAATAGCTCTGTGATTCTTGTAATGTTGGTAAAAACACAAAGAAAGAAGAGAATTTTTTTACAAACCTGAGGTGTCCCCCCCAAATTTGCAGGGAAATCTATTTAGTGTCAGTGTACCCCCAATCTGTGGATTTAGATATCTGTAGATGGGGGTCAGACTTCGCGATTAGATATATAGATAATGATATGATATGATACAATATGATATGATATGACAGAAGGCACAAAAAAGCTTGGTTCTTTCACTAGAAGGATAGTGTGGTTGCTTTTCTTTCAAGGCTCCACTCCATAATGCTCCAATAATGTTAGATCAGGGGACATCATGTGAAAGTAGCCAATGACATGGTTTCTTCCCACATCAGCATCACCACTTCCCCATTCTAGTCTTCACTTGTTTTTCCAATGTTATTTACACATTTTTGTGACATAGTGAACAACCAGAAGCCACACTTAGAAGTATCATTTTAGATCTTGTATGTATTAACTGTTTCATTTGCATATCTTATATTCTTAATTATATTAGTTTTTAATTCACATTGTCAACTAAAATATATGATTATCAGATTTATAGTGTTTTTCTTGTCATCTAGAGCCTCAGATAGCACCTACTGGAATTTCTGTACAAAGCTTCTCATCTTCTGAAATGGAAGTATCTTGGAATCCTATTGCATGGAACCGACATACTGGAAGAGTTCTTGGCTATGAGGTGCTACATTTCATACCCTATTAGACACTTGCAATCAGATTTGACTGACTCATTCAAATATTAGTTATCACTCCCTAGTCTTCCTGCATCGGACTACCCTGTGGAGGGTGAGCCGACGCGGGAACGACTTCCGACACCGGGAAACGTGGTTGGTCGGATAGGGCGAGAGTCTGCAGAAGGTACGAGTCCGGTTTCCCATCGAAAAGCTCCATGTTATATCCTTTCTTCCTCAGCTTCATCCAGGCATGCCATCGCAACGGGTCCATGCCCTGTGGCGGGCCCGTGCTTCCCTGCTCCACTCCAGGCGCGGTGTGATACACCGGGGGCGCCGTTGGCGGTGGAGGCGGGGGTGGGGGCGGCGGCAATGCCAGATGCTGCTGTTGGTGATGGACGGGAGGGGGTTGCGGCGGAGGCTGCGCGTGAAGCATAGGCTGCGATTGATGGTAGGAGGGAGGTGGCAAAGGAGGTGGAGCATAGGCGGGCGCTTGCGAGGTGGGGTTATCCGCACTGGATTGCGTTTTCCCTGGTCCCTGGCCGGCCTGTCCCTTCCCCTTTCCAAAGGTGCGTCCTTTGGGTTTCCTTCCAGCTTGATTGTATTGGGCCGCCTTCCCCGTGGAATGGTCATGGGAGGCGTTGGCCGAAGACTGAGCGCCGTGATTAGCGTATGTCACCTCCAGAATGGAGGGATCTTCGTCCTTTATTTGCTTCCTATGACTCTTGGGGGGCTTTAGCGCACCAGCACCTCTCATGGCGATAGATACTCTCCTAATACGGTTCCGTAACTC
Organism: Gekko japonicus; assembly: GCF_001447785.1. Classification (NCBI taxonomy): domain Eukaryota; kingdom Metazoa; phylum Chordata; class Lepidosauria; order Squamata; family Gekkonidae; genus Gekko; species Gekko japonicus. The sequence goes on along the minus strand of NW_015162003.1, from coordinate 375,757 downwards.
TGCCCATGTACCTCTCTGTGGATCGTCCAGCTGAAGATACTGTTTGGCCTGTTGGTTAAGTCCTTTCACTAGCGCTTCTCTGAAGGCGGGCACATTGTAGTTAACGGGGGCAACGGCGCCGTTCACTATCCCAGATACCCTCGCTAGCAGTTGTTTCCTAGCCAAATAGACCTCCGGATCGTCATAGGGACCTTGCTTTTCATTGTGAAAGATTTCGGTCAGACAATACTCTGGATTCAGATAGGTGATCACCTGCGTGATCCATGCCTCTCCTGTGGCTCGAACCAAGTTCCCGGAAGATATTGCTGAATTAATGTCAGCAAGGGCAGTTCCAGTGGCACACTTACGAGCCAACATGGTGAGATCCTCACCTTCCAAACCCGCATAAGAGGTGGTAGCAGTGGTGGCCCACTGCACAAAGTTCTTCTCGGTCAACGGACCGAGCTCTTCAGCAACGGCTTTGCACTCCTCCTGTCGCCAAGGGCGATTCTCCACGACAGTTTTCGTGCGTGGCCTGTTGTTGTTTATGGTCACCGTTTGATTAGTGACGCTCACCGGATTGACCGGAATGGGCTCCGTTGAGTCCGAGTCGTCCTCACACCACCCTCCCCAGGCTCCACCCCCCAAATTTTCCAACCCAGAGGTGTTGACTCTATTGAATTACAGGTATTTCCCATCCCAACCTAGAGATGGTAACCCTATCAAATTACAGAGGTAGACAAGCTTTTAAATGTTAATCAGCTTATCTGTGTTTTCCCTTTGGATATCTATAAAAGCAAAGGATTCATCATTTTTTTTTTACTAGTTTGTATTCAGAATACAACAAAAACTATAAATATTCATGCCTACTTTTAAATCCTGACAACTCCAATTAGAAATCAGCCATCGCTCTTGAAGCCTTCGTTGTCAGCTTGTCTGCTTCCCAATCAAGACTCTAATTGGAAGAAAGCAATGAACTGCCTTTGCTCTTTGCCTTAGGTCTTATACTGGATGGATGATGCCAAGGATTCTACAACTGGCAAAGTCAGAGTCAATGGCAACATAACATCAAAAAATATCACCGGCCTCAGGGCCAATACAATATATTTTGCCACAGTGAGGGCTTACAACACAGCTGGGACTGGACCATCCAGTATGCTGGTCAATGTCACTACAAAAAAATCACGTGAGTATTTTTTTTAAAAAAAAATTGACCAAAAAGCACAGGTGCACCAGACTCCCAGCAAGCTACAACAGCTGTTTGTCTAATTATGCACCAGACATCGTCTTATGTGCTGCTCTTCTCTGCTATTATATGTTTCTCCTGCTATTTGCGTAGATCTAAGGATAAAATGAGAACTCATCTCCTGCACTGTATATAATCAATCTGGAGATGATTTTTGTTTCAGTTACAAAAAGTACAGTACAGGAGGTAAATCTGTGGATAGCTACTTTTATCCCTTTCATATGCTGCTTACTTACACATAGTATGCTGCCATGGTTTCTGATATTTATAAAACAAGCAATGGCACTGGATGATGAGCTGTGATTACTGTCACAATTGCCACTTCTTTGTATGTGGCACCTGTGTAGTGCCTGGGCAAAGGAAAATGTGTGTTTTCAGATGACAGCTCAAAGTTGCTAAGCAAACCACTCCCCTCCCCCCTCCATATGCCGACAGGCACCCGCCTCTGTCAGAAAACCTTACATCACCCACCTCCTAGAAGTAAACCATACCAAAAAAAAATTCCAAAGACCAGATGAGTGTTTATCATGATTGTGGATCCAGTCTTTAAGCCTCTGTACTATTAAGGTGGTACCTTCATCTTCTGACAGTGTAGGTAACCATGCACAGGCAAGGCCCAGGAACTCTTGGACTGGATGAAGGCCCAGTCCATCTGCCATGCTGGTTCCACTATGTCTACTTGGAATAGAGTCGATAGCTTTCATCCTGAAACAGAGTGCCTCAGGCTTGCAGATCCTTACCAGATAGTCGCATGTAGTTCCACCAGCAGCAGAGGTCTGGTAGCTGCAATTCCAAGAAAGTCAAGTTTCCAAGGACAGAGAGGACTGGGGCACAGGTGCAGCACCCCGAATACACTAGGTATTGCATGACAGAACTGTGTCTTAGAAGAGGAATGGTAGAAGTGGTCGGATAGGATCTAAATAGTGCAGCTTTCCTTGAGAAATGCATAGTAAAAGATGCACAAAATGAAAGTTTAGATTTATTTGACATAAGAATGTAAGAACATAAGAGAAACCATGGTGGATCAGACCCATGGCCCATCAAGTCCAACACTCTGTGTCACACAGTGGCCAAAATCCAGGTGCCATCAGGAGATCCACCGGCAGGGTCAGAACTCCAGAAGCCCTCCTACTGTTGCCCCCCAAGCACCAAAAATACAGAGCATCACTGCCCCAGACATAGTGTTCCATATATACGTTGTGGCTGATAGCCACTCAGGGACCTCTGCTCCATATATTTATCCCTTCTTAAAGTTGTCTATGATTGCAGCTGCCACCACTTCCTGCAGCAGTGAATTCCATGAGTTAATTACTCTTTGGGTGAAGAAGTACTTCCTTTTATCTGTTCTAAACTTACTATTCATTAATTTCATTGAGTGCCCATGAATTCTTGTATCATGAGATAGGGAGAAAAGTACTTCTTTCTCCACCTTCTGACACACACAAAACCTTTATTGGCATCAAAAGCACAAAACATCATGGAAATACAGCAAAATACTAAGATGCATCAGTCACTTACACTTGGCTATTCAAGCCTCGTCTTCTGATTGCATAATATAAACATTTTGCAACAGCCTCCATTATTTCACAGTTAGAATTAAACAGAAGAAAGTGAACAATTGAGTCATCAGAATGCCAGCTCTTACCCTCTAGAAATCCAGTAAAAAAACAAGATCAAATATCTCTATAAAGGGGGCAGTGAAGAATGCTGTGTGTAGTGGATTCTATATCTTTTAGATAACAAGGACAAAGTTTGTCTACATATGGTATCTGGTGATACCTCCCTAAAAGCACCTCCGATGGCAGAACATTAAAGCGTGCAAACATGTATGCTCTGTGATGATGTGGGGCTGTTAAACTTAACAGATATTTTGCAGTAGAGCCCATGTCAAAAGTCCCCAGCCTATTTGGGGAGCATCTACTGGCTGCGCGTTCCCTAAATTCTAGCCTTTCGATGTCGAAAAAACTTTGTTTAATAATAGCATAGGCTTGTTTATCTGAAAAGGGGGCTAAATAATCTGGGGATATTCCCATTGTACAGAGTTTCTCTTCTAAGCCACGGAGAGAGATGGGACTCAGTTAACATGTGAGTAATAATACCTTCTCTGTGCCATGCATAATCTTCTAAACCTCTATCATGTTACCCCTCAATCTTCAGTTCTCCAAGTTAAAAAGATCTAACCTCTTTAACCTTTCTTCAAAGGGAAGGTGTTCCATCCCCTTAATTGTTTTAGTTGACCTTTCCTGCACCTTTTCCAAAGCTATAATATCTTTTCTGAGGTACAGTGACCAGAACTGTACACAGTATTCGAGATGAGGACACACCATAGATTTATACAGGGGCATTATGATACTGGCTGATTTGTTTTCAGTGCCCTTCCTAATAGCCCCTAGCATAGCATTTGCCTTTTTATTGCAGTTGCACATTGTCTCGACATCTTCAGTGAGTTATTTACCACAACTCCAAGATATCTCTCCTGATCAGTTACTGCCAGTTCAGACCCCTATATTTATAGTAGGGATTGTTTGCTCCAATGGGCATTACTTTACACTTGCCCACACTGAACCTCATTTGCCACATTGACGCTCACTCACCCAGCCTCAGCAGATCCCTCTGGAGCACCTCACTGTCCTCCCTGGTTCTTACCACTCTGAACAATTTAGTGTCATCCACAAATTTAGCCACTTTTGCTTTAGCAAAATTTAGCTTTAGCAAAATTTAGCAAAATTGCTTACTGCCAACTCCAAATCATTAGTGAACAAGTTCATAAGCACCAGACCTGTGGTACTCCACTACCTAGCATCTTCCACTGTGAAAATTGCCCATTTAACACTCATTCTCCATTTCCTGTTAATTAACCAGTTTTTAATCCACAAGAGGACTTGTCTTCTTATCCCATGACTGCTAAGTTTACTTAGGCACCTTTGATGACAAAGCTTATCAAAAGCTTTCTGGAAATCTAGGTCAACAACATCTACTGGTCACCCTTGTCCACATGTTTGCTTACTCACTCAAAGAACTTTAAAAGGTTATTGAGACAAGACCTTCCCTTACAGAACCCATGCTGATTCTTTCTCAATAGTGTTTGTTAATCAATGTGCCTACTACTTCTGTGTTTAATAACTGATTGACTGGCCTGTAATTTCCTGGATCTTCTTGAACCATTTTTAAAGATATTGGTTACATTAGCAACCTTCCAGTCCCCAGTAATGGAGGCAGATTTTAGTGATAGATTGTATATATATTTTTTGTCAGGAGATCCACAAGTTAATATTTGAGTTCTTCCAGAACTTTTGGATGTATGCCATCTGGGTCTGGTGATTGTCAGTTTATAATTTGTCCATCAGTTGTAGAACCTGCTCTCTCATCACCTCAATCTGACTCAGGTCTTTTGACAGCCGTCCTGAAATCAGTGGTTCTGGAGTGGGCAGGCTCCTCGCATCTTCCACAGTGAAGACATAGGCAAAAAATGCATTCAGCTTCTCTGCCATTTCCTTTTCATCCTTTAGTAATCCTTTCACCCCATCGTCATCCAGGGGCCCCACTGCCTCCCTGGCTGGTTTTCTGCTTCTAATGTATTTGAAGAAATTTTTATTGTTGGTCTTTATGTTTGTTTGTTTTGGTTTTTTTGCAATATGATCCTTGTGATCCTTTTGTGCCTGTATGATCACCAACTTGCATTTTATTTGCCAAAACCTGTACTTTTTTTTGTTCATCTCACTTGGACTAGCCTTCCACCACTTAAAGGAATCCTTCTTACCTTTTATTGCTTCCACTACTTTGTTAACCAAGCAGGCTCTTTTTTATACTTATTTGTACTTTTCCTAACTTGCAGTATACATTTTATCTGAGCTTCCAATTTTGTAGTTTTAAATAGTCTCAAAGTTTCCCAAGGGATTGGACTCTCCTTACCTTTCCTTTCAGTTTCTTCTTCACAAGCCCTCTCATTTGAAAGAAGTTACCCCTTCTAAAATTAAATGTGGTTGTGTTGGTCTTTTTGAACAACTCCCTATTTACTTAAATGCTAAACTGAATAGTATAATGATCACTGTCCCCAACTGGTGCTATCATGTTTACATCTCTCACCAGGTCTTGGGCATTACTTAGGACCAAGTCCAGGTTCAGCTACCCCCAGTAGGTTCTGTGACTATCTGCTCCATGGCACAGTCATTGACAGTATCTATAAACACAGTTCCTTACTTGAACAGATATTGACCCAATCAATATGAGGGTAGTTAAATCACCTATTATGACACAGTTATTTTGCTTTTTTTTTAAATCATTCTCGAACCTTTGATCTGGTTGGTGATAACAAACTCCAAGAGTTAAGCTTCCTTTTGGGCACACTATTTCCACCCATAGCATTTCTGTAAGCAAATCCATTTCTCTTAGATTCTCAGTTTTACTGCACTGTATACTATCTCTGACATACAGAGCCACTTCACCTCCGACCTTTCCCTCCTTACCCTTCTGAAGTGATTTATATCTAGTAATCTCTGTATCCTACTGATTAGCCTCATCCTGTCAAGTTTCTGAAGTGCCCACAGTGTCTATGTTCTCCTCTGATACTAAGCATTCCAGTTCCCCATTTTAGCTCAGTCACTTCTAGCATTTGCATATACACATTTATGATTCAGCAGACACATTAGGCCTGCAAATGTCCTCCTGTGGCCTCTAGACCTTGCAGTCAATAATGTTTGTCATCTTCTCAGTGGCTAGTCCTAACCCATTTCGCACTAGAACAGTAACAGCTACCCCTTCATCTCTTAGAGATGAGCCATCCTGAAGCAGATACATTCCATCTCCTCTCAGCTTTCCCCCAGGATTTAGTTTGAAAACTGATCTGTCGCCCTTTTAATTTTAAGCACTAGTAGCCTGGTTCCTTCTCAGAACAAGAGGAGGCCATCTCTTTCGAACAAGTCTTGCTTGTTCCAAAATGCATCCCAATGCCTAACAATCTTAAACCCTTCCTCCCTACACCATCATCTCATCCATACACTGAGACTCCAAATTTGTGCCTTGCATGTGGAACAGAGAACACTTCTGAGAAGGCTACTTTGGAGGTCCTGGTCTTGAGCCTCCTGCCTAGCAGTCTAAATTTTTCCTCCAGGACTTCATGACTACATTTACCCACATTGTTCATGCCAACATGTACCATGACCACTGTCTTCTCCCCAGCACTGTCTACCAGCTTAGCTAAACCATGTGTAATGTCCACTACCTTCACACTAGGCAGTACGTGGGCTCACAACCCATCTATCTACATACCTAAGGACTGAATTGCCAAGAGCCCCCTCATTCCCTGTTCGGGAATGGTTCCTTGGTGTGAAAGGATACTTGTTCACCAACTGTAAAAGGGGTCCCTCCTGAGAGACTGAACGAACAAGTGGACAAGGGGGTCCCAATAGATGTTGTTTCCCTTGACTTCCAAAAAACTTTTGATAAAGTTCCTCATCAAAGGTTCCTATATAAGCTCAATAGTCATGGGATAAAAGAACAAGTCCTCTTGTGGATCAAAAACTGGCTAATTAATAGGAAACAGAGAGTGAGTACAAATGGGCAATTTTCACAGTTGAGGGTGGTAAGCAGTGGGGTGCCACACGGCTCAATACTGGGTCTGATGCTTTTAAACTTGTTCATTAATTATTTGGAGTTGAGAGTAAGCAGTGAGGAGGCTAAATTTATGGATGATATGAAATTATTCAGGGTGGTGAAAACCAGGGAGGATTGTGAGGCACTCCAAAGGGATCTGTCGAGGATGGGCAAGTGGGCGTCAACATGCCAAATGGGGTCCAATGTGGCCAAGTGCAAAGTGATGCACATTGAGGCCAAAAATCCTAACTGTAAATACATGTTGATGGGGTCCGGACTGGCAGAGACTGACCAAGAGAGAGATCTTGGAGTCGTAGTAGATAACTCACTGAAAATGTCAAAACAATGTGCGACTTTAATAAAAAAGGCCAACACTATGCTGGGGATTATTAGGAAGGGAACTGAAAACAAATCAGCCAGTATCATAATGCCCCTGTATAAATTCATGGTGCAACCTCATTTGGAATATTGTGTACAGTTCTGGTCACCACACCTCAGAAAGGATATTATAGCACTGGGAAAAGTGCAGAAAAGGGCAACTAGAATGATAAAAGGGTTGGAACACTTTCCCTATGAAGAAAGGTTAAGGCTCTTGGGGCTCTTTAGCTTGGAGAAATTACAACTGAGGGGTGACATAATAAAGGTTTACAAGATTATGCATGGGAAAGAGCAGGTAGAGAAAGAAGTACTTTTCTCCCTTTCTCACAATACAAGAACTCATGGGCACTCAGTGAAATTGCTGAGCAGATGGGTTTGAACAGTGTCCTGGCCCCACCGGTGGACCTCCTGATGGCACCTGGTATTGTTGGCCACTGTGTGACAGAGTGTTGGACTGGATGGGCCATTGGCCTGATCCAACATTGGCTTCTCTTATGTTCTTATGTTCTAACATTTCCTCTTTCTTCAGCATGGTGCCCCATTTCCCCTTGACCCTCATGCTCCCTGACAGTGTACAGGGCTGCCATTCTCAGAGTGGGACACATTTAACAAGTCCCCAAGAGTTTTATCTGTGTGCCTGACTGTCCCTGCTTCTCCAGGTCAGCCACCTTGGCCCTGAGGGTGTGAATTTTTTTCCCTGAGAACCAGGAGCTCCTTGCACTGAGCACACACCCATGACTTCTGTCCAGCTGGCATATAGTCCTACATGTTGCACTCAGTGTAATAAACTGGATAACTCCCAAATCCCTGCTGGCATTCTACCTTCATAATTGCTCCCCCTCCCTTTTAAAAATAAATGTCCTATTTATGTAGATCTGTTTGTGGCAAGTGTGTTTACCCTTTTAGGGATGTGGAGAGACTAGTGCCCTGGATTCCTCACCCTGCTGCTGAACTTGCCCATCTGCTAAACTTGCCTGCTTATTCGCTTTTTCCAAATACTTTGTCATTGGAGCAGGGCCTGCTACTTCACAGAGTGGGGCTTATTCTTAGAAACCCCAAATATTTTTTTTTGGTGTTGGCCCAAAACTCCACCCCCCTAGTGGAGCCAATCACACTGATCGGGAGCTAACCAATAAAGGAGGATGAGTGAGTCAGCCTCTAGTTGATTAAGAATAGGTATTGCCAAAAGGGAGCTGCTCAGCCACTCCACTCATTCCAAGGCTGCCTTTTACTTCAAATGCTAATTTAATTTCCAATGTTAATTTAGCACTTCTAGGTTTGGATCAATGGGGACTCTAGCTGAGTAGCCTCAACAGTTACAGTTATTCTATGAATAGTGGTACTGTTCAAAGGTAGGTTTACATACCACTACTGCAAAATCCCCATTGTTGCCCATCATGAAATTAATCATGACATGAATCTAGGAACAATGGCCATATTTTTATTGGAATCTGTAAACAAACACAATTTGGCAAACACTCCTTTTGCCATTTTGAAGGCTTGATCACATTTACAGCTGGAATTTCAATTAACCTTCAGTAGAATAAAGTGATTGTGATGTTAGAAATTTCAGCGAAAAAAAGACAGCTAGAGGGAAGAAGACTTGGCTACGATACAGACTTTTTTTGGTATATAATTCCTTAACTAGATTTGCATGGTTAGTGGTTATAGTTGCAGATTAAGTTGAGAAAGACCCAGGTTTGCATTCTCACTCAGCCATGAGACTCACTGAGACCAGTCACTATTCCTCCGCTTAACCTAGCTCACCGTGTTCTTTCTGTGAAGGTAAAGGGGAAACAGGGGACCTTATGTATAATGTATGTATCCTGAGCTCCTTAGAGGAAGATCGGAATACAATTTGTACATTTTCTACTTTTCCATAGATGGCAATGATTTGCAGAATTTTCTTTTGCAGAATTAGGGTTGCTTCCTCATCATAGCACTAGTAAGTTCATAGTCCATCATACTGTTTACACTGATTTCAAAGGGGTTCAGCTCATCTTCGTGTTGAACTGTGGCCAAAATGTTTTATGGTATTCAGTGCATGAGAGGGAAGGCAGCATGGTATAGCCTGATCCTGTGAGATCTTGGGAGCTAAGCAGGGTTGGTGTTTGGCTCGGAGACCACCAGGGAAGATTCTTCATAGGAATGGACTGGCAAACCACCTCTGCTTCTCACTTGCCTTGAAAGCCCCTTGCTGGGATCACCATAAGTTGGTTGTGCCTTGACATATTCAGTGTTTACATTGTTCAGTGGTTTCCAGTCAGTACCAGACAAAAATATAGTACAATCTGTAACCTCATAATGGCCTTGAAGTATTTTATATCAGCAGCCAAGAAGAATTGCATGAAATCTGTGATACATCTAAAATGCGATAGTCTTAAGAACCCCAGTAGAGAAATCTCTAAGATTCATATTGCAGTGCTCCCAACTTCAGTTTTCCACTTTAATTAAACATCATTATAAACATTAGAAAGCTGCCAAGGTCTTTCTTCACAGTACAGCATCATAGTTTTCTGTGAAGAGGTCTTGATATTCCACAGGAACTTTCAATTATTTTATCAGCCCATACTTTGTTATATTTATTCAAAATCCTCCTGGGTTTGTGAGGAAAAGTGAGTCCCCAAAAATGATCTTCTTTTTAATTTTTTTTAAAAAATTGAACAGTTTTTACAACAAAACAAACAACACAATAGTATATCTAACTAGCATAATTATAAACAGTGAGCAAACCCAAGTAACAACAAAAGCCTTATAAAGTTTGCATATACTATGCAAAATGTAGGTAACAAATCTGAGTTAATCCCAACAATTATATCGACCAAATGATCAAACAAGTTTAATATGACTCCTTTTCATACTCAATATATTCAAACAAGTTTAATATGACTCCTTTTCATACTCAATATATTCACCCTCTAAGTATTTGAAGGCCTACAGCAATTATCTTCTAACTAATTGGGAAATCACCTTGCCCTTTTTCGTTTAACTTTTTCTCCTTTTTAGGTTACGTGTGGAGAGGTGGCCACTAATTCACAGGTAAAGGGAGTTTCGTGATTATTTATTTTAATGCATGCTAGTCCTTATGAATGCTCTTCTACATAGTACGCATTGAGGAGAGAGGGGTATAGAGAGTACATCTAAAAATTGCCAATTTAAGCCGATCACTCCTGAGACTTGTACTATAAAGCTGCTTTACATTTTTAATACACCTATTCTGTTTGAAATGGTGTATAGTAAGCATGTTTTCTGGCACACAAGTAACATGGAGGAGTATTCTTATCATATCTTAAAATGAAATCAAAAGGAAGTCCTAAAAACCAGAGTTTTTTGTCGAATTACCACAGTTCAGTCCTTTGGAATTTGTCTTTGTTGTTCATCTGGATGAATAGAAATTCCTGTTAACAGAAGATGTGGCCTGGACTCACCCTGATACTGCTTTTGTGGGCTCCAGGGAGGCAGCAGGGGCAGGCATGCATCTGGTGATCTGTGGACCACATGGCCGGCTGGGGGTGGGCTCCAGCATGGGCAGCCAGACACCCTTTATGTGGATGAACACCAGGTGGACAGGAAGATGTACAGACCTGGGGGCCTTACCTGCCTGCCCCTCCTCTATTTAGGTGGGCACCGCCCGAGCCTTTGCCTCGGTTCTCCGTGGCTTTCCCAGCCACTCACCCACCCCTATGAGTCAGTTGTAATAAGTTTATATTGTGGGGATTTCATGACCGTCACAGCCAATGCTCTTTCTAAGCTGTGGAGTCTAATGAGCAAAAATTCTACTTTGTGAGCTACTGGCATTAAAGCTGTGAGCAAACTATTTGGCTACTGCATAGATTAGTTTGCTCTGGAGTCATCCTTCCTGAGCTAAGACAAAAATCAGTGAGCCAGAGGCTAAAAAACTGTGAGCTCATCTTAGAGGGAACATTGGTCACAGCTTTGGGTTATTTGGGCATGAGATGGATCCTTTGGGCTAGGGAGATGATGCCTGCATGCCCACATCCCACGGTTCAGGGAGTCTTGAGGAAGAGCCAATTCAGCAGCATACTCAGCTTGGGGGCTGTCAGAGGGACTCTCAACACCAGGTGGCAAGGGAACCATGCAGCATCCGGTGCTCATGTGGCTCCCTGGGCTTTGCCACTCCTCAGTAGCACCACAGCAGGCAGGCTGGGGGTGTGAGGTTCATCAGGAGACAATAAGGTCACCCGATTCTAGATCCATCCCTATGCTGTGCCAATGCTCCTACAGTGTAATTAATCCCCAAATCACTGTGTCTGTATCAGTTCTTCACTTGTGATCCCCTCCATGCCCCTGGGCCCACAACAGAAATTCCAAACAGAGGATCATTATGCTAACATGCCTTCTCTTGGATGAGCATAAAAACAGTGTTGCCTATCATGCTGCATTTGTTGCAATGCTGTTCCACAGGGATGTCTGATTTCTGGATCATCTCAGCAGTGTTAGTTGGGTCCAACTCTCAAAGATAGTAGGGGCTACAGGGGAAAATACAGACTTGGGGAAAGTATCATAAAGAATCTCAAATTTGCATATTAAAGCCATCCATCCAGATGACTTTACTACATTTCAGTGAGTACTTGAGAAGTGACAATCACTTCTGTTGCCGAATCTGTGTGGGAAAATGGTAACCTTCGAAATACTAATATATGGATTTCACTTGTGCTGTCATCTGTATTCTAAGGACCCTAGCTCATACTTTTGTGTATAGAATAATTTCAGACTGCCTTTCCATACAATATAGGCTCAGGACAGTATCGTCTATGCAAAGTCTCTGGTTATTAGTGTATTTGTCACAGTTCGAATCACCTCTATTATGCTGTGTTTAAATTCATAATATGCATGCTATTTTACCAAGTGGGGAAAAAAATGAAATTTATTTATAGGCATCTCTTATGTCAAGATGCAATAATACTGCATGTTGAAATGAAAGTGTTAGCAAACCACCTGGAGTTTGTTGAATAAGTGCAATCGTACAGTGCACCCCTAAGCAGAGCTGCACCCTTCTAAACCCAGTGATTTCAATTGATTTAAGGAGTGTAATTCTGTTTAGGATTACATTGTGAAAGTCATACATAATGTTAGGCTCGACTAGATATTTGAGGGACATCTTGTCAGAGCCCTGAAGGACATTTGGATTTAAAAAAAAAAGATTTAGAAGGTTCACAGGTACCTTAGCAGTCAGACTTTGACTCATTTGGCAATAATGAATGGGATTATATGCCAGATAACTTTTGCAATGGTAAAAGGAAATTTAGTTACAGTGTTGTTTCCTTATTTCTTTCCAGCTGTGAACATGTGGTCAGTCTTTGTGTGGACAAAAAGGAGAAATTTTAATGGCATTTCATGTTCAATTGGCATCTTATGCAAATTCTCCTGCATGCTTTTAATATTAATGCAAAATTTAGAAATATGCCTAGGGTTTCCCAAGAATAAATATTTCTTATGTTTTCTTCTAACCCATAATTGTGACCCAAGTGATAGACTGCAGTAGTTGGTAGCAACTGTCAAGTATGCCTCAAACTAGTGGTCATTATCCTTTGGAACAGGATTTAAATGCACAGAGGGAGGTACAGGAAAGAACTAGGAGACAGCCTGAGCTGAGGAGACAGAATGATCCTAAACAGATCTACTCAGATCCTACTTACACCTATTCACTGGGGCTTACTTCCAAAGAAGCATTCAGTGGAGTAGGTGACTACTCTGTATATATCTCTTGGCTGACCCTCTACTGAACTTAGAAGCCTATTTGAATGGGAACTATGCATGTTCACTATATATACACAGACCTCTCAGCCAAGAACAGTGAGTGATATTTGAGAACAAACATCCAAGTCTTATTATGTGAATACTAATAATCTATCAGTGAATACTATAAAAATCCGATTATTAAAAAATAACTTGCAGAGAAGCCACTAGTGGTTCCAAAGCTTGAGTTAGTTTTCAGCACACAGTGTGAATTTCACTTTTGTTTTGAGATTTCCAGAGCTTCATTAGTAGTGAACTGAGAATACACGTAGTGAATAATACCGTCGCTTTTTTTGAGGAGGAGAAGTGGTGGTGGGGAACGCTGCATATACAAATGTGGGAAAACGACTATCAAAGGATTCACAAATACCACACAGGAGAACATGCACTTTCATCCACCTGAATGTTTGCAAACCCTTATGTTTATATATGTCTAAAAATAAATATTCAATTCATCCTCATATGACTTTTTTGAAATGGGCTTGCTTCACAGAAATACTAATCTTGTCAGTAATCTTTTATTTGCACTACATTCTATTAGACTGTCTACTCTATCATTATGTGAGTTGGGGCTAGAGAACTGTGAAAAGAATGGCTTTTTCCTTTCTCTCCCCTGGGTCCTTCTGCAGCTCCACTGCATCACATGAAAAGCTACTCCCGAGGTTTGGAGGAGCCTCAAACACAGTTTGGAGGAAAATCTGTGAAAATCACGGTCCTCTTCTTGCATGACTGGAAGTACTTTCTAGTCACGCAAGGACTATATTGTAGCATATTCATGAGTAATGTTTAATTTTTCCAATATTGATGCTCTGGTATTTGCATGTTACAATATTGGAGGGTTGTCAGTAAGAAATAATAGATCCTACAGGATGTTCCCTAGTAGTATGTATCTTACAATTAATCATCTGTGGCTCAGTGGGAGAGCGTCTGGTTCAGTCCCCAATATCTCCAGTTAAAAGGGTCATAGAGTAGGTTATGTGACTTGGTGGATCCAAGTCTATGTCTGATATCTTAAAAGATGATTAAATATCTTTTCTAAAGGTGATGTGCAAACTGGTGCTTTTTCCACCAATTCTGGTGGGTATTCAGTTTCCAGGGAAAGGTGATTATGATATACCTATTTAAATAATCTCTCTCTGTGTCACACATACACACATTCATATTCTGCAAAAAAAAAATCATGTTGTTGTTGTTCTTACATTTTATTAAAGCACCAAGACAACGCCCTGTGAACATTGCATGGAAATTATCAGATTCAAAGATATGCTTGAACTGGGAACACGTGAAAACAATGGAAAATGAATCTGAGGTGCTTGGCTACAAAGTAAGTATGTGAAAGTGTCAGAGAGCCATAGTGAATGCCATGTCCGTGTGATTGTGTTTGAAGTATTCAAGTTTTTACTCTGATCTAAATGACAGTCACACATTCCTTCCGTTTGTTCACTAAATGGTCTGCATTGATGTTCAGAGCACGTAGAATGTTTGTTGGATGGTTGGATAATAAAAGTGGACTGCTTGATATCCCAGAGAACCCAGATAAGTAACTTCTTTGTCAATGCATAAATCTGTCTCCACATCAAGCATTAGCGGTGAAAGTAAATTTATTGATGAACCTTATGTGGATAATGTTCCCACAAATCTATTATGTTAAAAAGGCAAATATTGCTCAAAGAGCTATGCTTGCAGATCTTGATCACAAAGGGGCTAAGCATTTGCAGTTTCCTTTGGGGAAAGAATGATTTTCCTCTCCATCATATAACAGACAGGCTCTAGGCTGCTGAGCTCTCTTACTGAGATGGTTAAACAGTTCCTCAAATTAGGGTGGGATGGCATCTCTTGCTTCTTGCTACTCCTGGGCACAATCTGCGCCAAAAGTGCTGGGGAGCATCATGTGTGGAGAATCTGCCCCATCCCCTTATCACCTTAACCACTTTTATATCATTGTAGGCTTTTCTCTGTGAGTTCAGCAGTAATGAGAACAAAACACATACTAAGAATCTGCCCCCATTTACCCAAAAAAGCTAAAGAACATATGCAGTGCAATATCTGGGAGACTCCAAATCCCTACATGTAATTTTGCTGCCTCTCATCTGTTTCTGATCATGTTACAGAGATCATTCAACCAAGAATTGTCAGTGATGGGATGCATTTGGAATTGGGGGGAGTTCAGAATCTCCCTATTATGAACTTGTCCCAAACATCTGCCAGTTTGGGGTGGCCCATAAAAGAGCTCATTGTAACCATTAAACCATTCCTTTTTTTTCTGCCATCCCCTTCTCAATGAAAAGATGGGCATCTTGTTAAATTTTCCCTAATTCAAAGTTATATTTTAGAGTTTGCTCAAGAGCACTCTATTCCAATCCCACATTCACTGTCAGAAATTACTCTTCAGGAACGTCATTTTTTTCTAGTCGATTTGTGTTTAACTTAAAGGTGAAAATTCATAAAGGAACCTTTCCAAATTTCTCATATCTTTAAAAAAAATCCTCCCTGCTACCGGTTATCCCTTCCCCTTGCTAAGAGTGGGGGTTTTATTAGGGGGCAGAGTTAATGGGAATGGGAAGGGCTTGACAGTTAGGAAGGGTGTGTGTGTGTGTGTGTGTGTGTGTGTGTGTGTGTGTGTGTGTGTGTGTTGGGCTTTCTCAGAAGAAGTGCAGCACACTCTGGACTTATTTGTGAGGTTTTTTTCTGGGAAATACTAGATAAGAAACTTGGTATGAGGTGAGTCAGGGGAAAATTTGCCAGTCATTCTAATTTGAAAAGCAAAAAGGACTTCTGCTGCAGCTTTTAAAAATACACAGAGAACAAACAGTTGTTTGGTACACTGCATTATACTCCTGAAAGCTATGGGACTGAGTTCCTCAGTGAAGTCCACCGCAAATTGGATTGCAGATTTCAGTGCCAACTGGATGGAATAGGTCTCAGGCATGCCTTAACTCCATATATGTGCAAATAATAGTCTAGAAGTCATAGCTTGGATTCTGTACCTATGTACACTTGTCTTCAGGTTCTGTGGACGATTCCTATGGCATTAGGCACTTCCAATATTTTACAGGGAGCCCTAAACTGCTTATTGTGTGGTACATGCTCGGCAGCAGAGGACTGCCTCTACAGGACTAAGAGAGAAGAGCACATTGTGCAAAGGTATGGGATCCAAGCCCATATATTGAGTAGTGCTGTAGTTTTATACTTTATGCTTAATCTGCCAGAATGTGAATAACAGACAGGCATTTACACACCCAACCTCTGCAGGGTATGTCTCCATAAATAATGCTTGTAATCAACTGGAGCAGTCTATGTTTTTGTGAATTAGTTCACAAGGGGCTTGACAATACAGTGAAGATCTATTTTATTTATTATTTATTTTTATTTATTTAAAGCATTTTTATTGCTCTTTTCCACCTAATTAGAGCCCTCAATGCAGTGAACAGTTAAAAACACATTAAAAGCCCAGTATGTAATGTTGGACTACAAATTCAAGTAACAGCATTGTAATAAAGTCACCCTTTCTCTCCTTTCATATTTAGATTCTGTATAGGCAAAATCGACAAAGTGCTACTCATATAGTGGAGACAAACAACACATCAGCTGAGCTGCTGATACCCTTTGAAGAAGATTATCTCATCGAAATCAGAACCATCAGTGATGGAGGAGAAGGTAGCAGCAGTGAGGAAATTAGGATTCCTGCAATGTCAAGTGAGCTTTCCCCTTCCCTTGAAGGTTTTTGCTATGGTCTCTAGATTGCTAGGAACAAAAAGCCAGAAAGACTTGGGAACAGTCTCTGCCCGGGAAAGGGAACATCAATTAAAAATATTCAGTGGGTTTTTCAAGGGGAGGGAATCAGTGGTTTGCTGATGTAACTGAACCTTGCAGCTGTGCAAACTGTGTGGAAATCCGATACTGAGCTGAATAGAAATCAATGAGGCTTCAGCATAATCGTCATCGTTATCTACTATTTTAAAACTGCCTAAAATATACCAAGCTGAGTGTGCCCACAGGCTCAGTGTCCAGTTATTATATGAGAGAGAAAGGAGTGGGAAATAGAAGGAAGGAGAGCTGGCTTGTTAGGTACTGGACAAAGCAAAAGAGTGATTGGTAGATGCACATCAGCCAATTTTTCTTCACTGTTATGGTCAAATGAATTTACAAACTAACTCACTGGAAAGTAAGCATTGTTTTGGGGTGATACAAAACTTCTACTGCAGAAATTCAAAACTTCTACTGCAGAAATTCAGTTTATGATGGACCTAATAACACACACAAATCACTGTGTGATATTTAAGCCATAAACAAGCAGTTCTGAAATAGCTCTTCAGAGGTCGGCCTGGAGCAATAAAAGGAAGAAGAGATAAAAGAAAAGATAACATGGAGAGCAAAATGAAGAAGTTGGGATCTTTTTTGCAACCATATTTAAAATGAGATAAACAGGGATGGAACCAATATAGAAAAGGGCAGATTCAATGCTTCCCCTTGTAGAGAACATATTGTAGGCAAGCTTAAGACACATAAGACACAAGCTTAAGACACATAAGACACATGGAGACTTCCCAAGACTAATAATAAACAAACAAAGCAAGAAAGATTGGGAAAGGGAAGGATAGCATATGGGAACAACAGTGCTTACATAGGTAGAGGAGGAGAAAGCTATTTCTGCCAGTTTTATCCCCCCCCAACTACAGATTCCCCCACTTTGCCTCTAATGCTATTTCAGAGATTCTCTTAACCCAAATGTGTGTGGGCACACATTTGGACGGCATTACACCAATTGCACTGGCTACTGATTGAGTACTGGATCCGCTTCAAGGTACAGGTATTGATCTTCAAAGCCTTGTGCCACCTGGGGCGGACATACCTCAAGGACCACCTCTCCCCATATATGCCCCGGAGAGCCTTACGATCTGCTGATCAAGATCTGCTGGTTATCCTTGGCCCAAGGAATGTCTGTTTAGCCTTGACCAGGACCAGGGCTTTCTCTGTCCTGGCCTGGTGGAACATGCTCCCATGTGAGATCAGGGCCCTGCAAGACCTCCTATCATTCCGCAGGGCCTGTGAAACGGAGCTGTTCTCCGAAGCCTTTGGTTGAGGCAGCAGGCATCCAGAAAAACAGTCCACCTCCTCTGCTGAAAACACTATTCTTATGTGGCCCAGATTAAACAAACGTAGAATCCAGAGGCACCAATATCAGAGACTGTGCAATAATTCGTGTGATCTGTTTTTAAATTCTTTGTTTTAATGTTTTAATGAACTATTATTGCCTTTTGTGATGCTGAATGGCCTAATTATTTGATGTGATCTGCCATGAGCCCGTTCGTGGGGAGGGTGGAATATAAATTGGAAAATTAAATAAATAAATAAATTAAGATGCTGGGTTTTTTTGGGGGGGGTGTTCAGTGTCCTGAAACAGGAGAAAGGAGATGGCAAAGTCCCACTCTTCCAGTTTCACTGTGCAGGTGGTGCTTTGATTCCAACTCATGGAATGTTTGACGTAGTTCAAAACTGTAGTAATACAGTTTGGTTTTAAAGGCGGGAGGGAGACAGGAGAGATGTTACTGGGCAGGCAATGTTGTTCATGGACCAGCTTCTACCTTTTCCTGTTTTAGAGATTCCTTGCATGTTTCAGTGGTACTCTACGGAGGTTTAACTAACACTGGACTGCAGTGGTGATGGCTGCTGTCTCTGCATAGTGGCCGAATGCTGAATAGAAGCAAAGTGATTAGGGGTTATTAGAACTGGGAGCCTAGCACTATCTTCACAGCTATGCCTAGCATCAGGCTGTTATGCCAGTGTTCTTCCATCACCCAAAATCTATTCACACCATTTTAACTGGACTGTAAGACGTTATTCTCAAGTGCTAAATGAATATAAGTATGTATTTGTAAAACTCTTGAACAGCAATGCAATAAATAGAATTGTCCAGGGGCCAAGGATGGTCTTGAAATGCTGAGCTCCTTGAATCACACTCAGCTATTCAGCTGAAGTTATTTGCTAGGACTAGATTCTCACTTTCTTAAACATAATATCAATCTAAGTGGGCCAAAACCCAGCCAATGGAAAAACAGGGCACCTTCAATTTATGACAATCAGTTCTGTGTGAAATTGAGTACTCTTCTCTGTTTTTGTAGGCTTAAGCTCCAGAGGGACTCACATCTGCCACCCTGCAGACCATAGAATGGCATCTAAGATCATGCTTATGGGCTATATTCTCTGCTCTTCTGTTTTTTCTTGAATGAAGCCATTGGACTTTTGAAAACAAGTCAGCCACTTGGTTGTTGCTATTTTCTTGAGACTTCTGCTACATCCAGCATTCCTGAAAATAAAACCTATGGGGGGGATAATGAACTATCTATTAAAAATGTAAATATCATTAATATAATATACTACCAAAAATGAGTGTTTGGGATCTCCCTGAATGAAACAGAAGGGTGCCAAAGTATATCCATATGATTGTAAAATGGGAAAGTTCATTGCAATTGGTGACCTACTGTTAAAATCTAACTTATCCATATGTGCAGCAAACATAAGATATCAAGCAAAAATCCCAGTGGCCCAGTGTTGTGATGTACAACATTTTCTAATATTCGTTTCTCATTTTGATCTGTGATGGTACAATATTTATTGCATTTCCGAATTCAATAAAACAATGCCTTATAATTTTCCCTCTATAAACTCACTAGCATCTGAAAAGGTATTCAGCATCTGCCATGCTATGTTTTGCACTGAATATTTCCATGAATGACCAATGAAATTTTTAACTTTCGTGTTGCCATATATGTATGCCCAGCATATCATTTTATATACATGTTTTTCTTTAGATTTTGGATTTATGCAACCAATCCATCAAACCACTTGTCAGTAATATATGAGCTCCACTGCTGAACATGCTCAGTGTGAAATGTGGGTATGTTCAGAAGATTGTCAAAGAGCACATACTATGGCAAAGTCATAAGAATGCTATTACATGGAGTTGATCTTGGGGGGGGTGTGGGAGGTCTGTGGTATTTGAATTGATTAGAAAAAAAAGTAGGCACTCAAAATTATACCAAAGCTGACAAAGCACAATACAGAGCTTGTTTGAAGGACAACACTACACTGTAATAATTATAAATAGGTCAGAACTAACCAGCTTGCTGTAATATGTTATTTTAACAGCACAATTGTTGTTCTTTGGACCATGGAGAAGCCACAGTTAGAGCATAACACAAGCCAAAGAGTCATTGGATTGTAGTTTGTATAGCTCTCAGATGTTGCCTTGGATGTTCAGGGAAGTGCAGTAAACCATATGTAAGTCATACTTTATCTGGGTACATCCCAGTGCAATTCTAAACAGAATTACACCCTTTTAAACTCATTGCACTGCAAGAGTTCTAGGGAAGAGCAGGGTGGGATTCTAGATCACAAAGTATTAATGTTCTTCTGAGAAGAACTTCCAGTGGAAGGAGGTACTGATATTACTCTTCTTTGACCACCAACTGATGACCCAGTTCCATTGATTCCATGTCTAAACCACAAATTATAACTTGTACAGTTGTATGCCATCTTTCTACCCAATTCAGGATCCCCAAAGCAATGAATATTAAAACATAAAAACATTTCAAAAATTTAATCATTGAAAAGCATTTAAAATATGAATATGTATAAAATATTTAACTTTACATTGATATATCAGGAAGGAGCAAGCAAATAATTATGTCACATATTGAAGTGAGTCAGTAGTGTACAGAACTCAACCACTCTAAGCCTCACCAGATAGCTGTTGAAATAAACTATTCATTTCCATCCTCGTTTTGGCACACAGAAATCTGATTAAACCTCTTGACCTATTGAGTTAGTAATCCAGACCTTGAATTAATGGATATATAAAATTCCTTCAACATAAAACTAGATTTACGAACGGCTCATTCTTCTGTCATTCACTGGGATATATCATCTCAACTACATCACCTCCAGCATTGACTATAAGCTGTCAAAGGAATTAGCAGAAATGTGCAAATAGTAAAGAGGATGATTAAAACAATCCCAGGTGCTTTCAAAGCATGGTGGGAGCTTTGTTTCTGACCACTGCATCACAGTTCACCAGCAAGGCAGGAGCTTGGGAGAATGTGACCCATCTGCTTAAAACTGACAGCTAACAAACTTCTTATAATAGGGCCAAGAAATGCTGAAGGAAAGTGAATCTGACATTCTGGAGAAGGGAAGTAGAGCAGTAAAGCTCTCTCATGTCTTGACTGTAAAAGGAACCAAAAAATATCTTTCTCTCCAAAGGGCTCTATATGAACATAACATGCTGTGGGCATCCACAGGTCCAGAGTTCTGATGCATGAATGCTGACACCATTTTAGAGCTAAACTCAGCCATTTAAAAATGCTGTGAGGCCCCATTCCTGATGGGGCCCAGAGCCTGGTGGGACTAGGCAATCTTGTTCTCCTTCCCACACACACCTTTTCGAGTGCTGAATCAGCTGACTCGGGGAAGGGGAAGGGGAATGAGTTTGTAAGCTGCTCTGAGACATTTTTGGGTAGTGAAGGGTGGGGTATAAATCCAATCTCTTCTTCTTTCTGACTTTTCCCAAGGGAATTAAAATGGAGGCAGGAAGGGATGGAGAGAAGGGAAGGGGTCTGTTTCCCATCTGGCTGGTGGGGTATCCTCGCTCAATCCCCTTTACAGTTTAAAGGGCCATTCTTTTCCATGGAAAGTACTGAAGCCAGGTCTACCCACTTAGAAAACGATGGCCCTTTAATATGCAAAGTTGGAGGCCCTGCCAACCATTGAAATATTGGCTCCTTAAATGTTGAAGGGTCATTATTTCCTATAGGGTTAGCCAGTTCTACCAACTGGGAAAGCCCTGCTTTTAGTTGCACCCTCTTGACTTCTGATCATAGAAGCATGCAGGGCCTCTGTAGAAGAGCTCAACTGATGAGAGAGTAGGTGATCTTTCATATCTCCTGGCTTCATATTATATAGGGCTTTAAACAAAATAACTAGAAGTCTGAGTGTATGATTTAAAAAGGCCGGTTCACTCTCCGCCCCTCTCATCTGAAATAATGAAACAATATTCAGCAATTTCCTGAGAAAGACTAGAATACGTGCAGAGCACCAAAAGTCTTCTGAATGCTGTTTAGAGTTAGTGAATATTTTATGACAGTTGACATTTGAAAAACGGAGATATGCTAAATGGATCCTATCAAATTTGAATAGTTAGTGTCAGTGCTTATGCCTGGCAATTTATAGACAACAGCAGGCAAGTTACGATTCACACCACAGCTTCATCTGCTAATAGCAGTTTCAGGCTTCTTTAATCTGAATGTGTCACAAAGTATCAGGAAAACATATAGGGAAACTGTGTTAAGGTGAAAAATCTACACACCTGGTTGTTAGATTTTTTTATATTTTTTTAAACGACAGTATTCTAAAGTTTGGCTAAACTTAGAATCAGGCATGCTGCTCTCTAAGTTACTGTTCTCTGTGAGTTACTGTTTCTTGTTTTTACTGCAGCAGAGGAAAAGCAAATGTAATGTGCTGTCAGGATGAAGAAAGTCTACTTTAACAAGTTGAGAAGATCTTGTTGACTCAGACTGCAGGCCTCCACTATTCATTGGGATGCATCCAACAGTAAATTCCATTGGTGGAAGGGATAGCCATCAGCAGAAAGAGGTGTTCTTGTCTCCCTCATTCTGCAGCAGCCTAAAATGGGCAATCAGGACCCCCAGGAAAAGCATAAGGGGAAAGTTAGAGGTCTTAAGTGAAAGGACTAACCAGTGAAAATCACTCTGCTTCTATTACTGCTAAATCCATCCTTATTTCAAACAGCAAGTATGGGAGTTGCATGTTTGAATGAGTCACAGTGGGGGGGAAACTAGAAAAACAGTATTCGAAGTATGGTCAAGTTAGAGCACATCACACGGTCTGTCCCATGACATCTATTGGTAAGCTTATTTTTTAAAAAACTGGGAGATGTTTCAAAGAGAAGTTCTGGACTTTTTCTTAAGTGATATGGTCCAGGTTTACCATATGATCTGCTATTTGTCTAGACTCTTTCTTAAAAAAACATGCATGGGAGAATTACAGATAGATCAGTTAGATCTCATGACAGTACTGTATTGACATCAAAATCAAATCCATTTGAATGTTAAAGAAATGAAATATTGAGACCTCTATCTTCAGTGGCCAGCTAACACACAACTATGTGCTAACACAAGTAAATAAAAAGTTGACACCTTTTATTACACTACCTAGAGTCCACCAGCTGTCCATTATCAAAAGACTCCTCTCCACTCACCCAAATCCTTACTTTCCTTCAGAGAACTTTTAACCTCATTATCCCCAAAAATAATGAGAGGATAAAATGATGTCCTGTGTGTTTTGAAGTGTCTAGCGAGCTTGCTTGGGAAATGGCAATGGTAGCATGGAACACCTGCCCACTATAGAACTAAACCCACTGAATCTTTTCAACCAGGATTCTACTCAGTATCAGAAAAGATTATTTAACTAAAAAGAAAGCATTGAAAGTGAGTTCATAACTCTTTCTTTGGATCCCCCTAATGCTAATCCCATAAACCATTCATTGACTGCAAATAAACAGTATTTAAATCCTCCTTCTCAATTGCAAGTTATAATCCTTTTCAATGTGGATGCAGAACCTGTAGACAGAGGACTCCATGGGGATCAAGAAAGTCCTGTTTCCTCCTTGGCACACCTACACACAAATTCCAGAGAATGAGGGGAATATACCCAACCAGATCTCCCTATCTGCTTGGTCAAGACATAGCAGATTCAGCATAACCAACATCATGTATTTCTATCAATAAATTTTTGAATGTCTTGATTTAGTAATTTCACCTGCTTCTTTCCCATTCAGGTTTTTTTTTTAATGGAATGCAATGGGAAATGACTTTATATATTTAGAATGAGTCTTACTTTTGATTTAAATATGTGGATTTATCATCAGGAATTATCTTGATTAATTGCCCTTACTAGAAACAAATTCCTCCTTATCAAATTGATGGTATCAGACCATAATAATATCTACTTTCCTTTTTAATTAAAGTGTTGTTTTGAAGAGCTACAAGGAATAAACCATAAATACTTTTGTTACTTTCTTCCTCTGTGCCTCAGGTAAAGGATAAAAGAAGGGCTGCTGAAGAAACAGCTAGAATGACAGGTGTGAGGCAGAAAAAAATAATAGATCATGACAGGACATACACCATTTGTTCTCCAGTTGGGCCTATCATGTATGTCAATATAGTCCTAATAAATTTCAATGATGTTGTGCTCTTTTTATGAAGAAACAGCAGTACACCTAAATGCCTTTCAGAAGCAAATGAAAGAGTTATGTCATAATATAGAGACTCTTGTAGTTAGACTCCAGAGATTTGGATTCAAATTTTTCCTCAGCCACAAAACATACTGGTTGACCTTGTAGTAGTCACTATCTGTCAATTTAAACTATCTCATGGAGTTTTTTTGGGGGGGATTGTGGTATCAATGTGTGCCCAATAGATGAAGGGTAACATAAAATTTCAGCTTAATAATAATAAGGAAGTGGTATGTAATTACTCCACCAACAACTGGAGTACCGTTGATTGCACTGGGATTTAATTGTCTCAATGTTTTTTAGTATTGTTCCCAACCTATGGTAAAGCATGGTTCACTTAGCCACACACAGACAATTCCTGATTTGCAGGATTAAATGTACCCTATCTATAATATGATCTCAGTCCCCTTGGCATAAGGCTAGGGCTATAAAGGGTTTTTTGCATATCTGCTCCAGTGATATTTGAAATTAAATGCATTTAAGTATGCCATGCTAGCCATGTAAAGCTCAAGAACAGTTTATCAATGTACTTATATTGTGCTTCTTATGAAGCAACAAGTAAAATGCTATTCACCTGTGTCCCACTTGCATTGTTGAGCCTCAATTAACCCTCCTCCTTTAATATAGCCCTGTAACTAATGCTAGGGTGGGGTTAGTTCTAAGTGTAGGGGGGCCCTTTCCCAAGTGACCTTTCATTGTAAGAAGGAGACCCACACCCCACTTTCTGTATTCATAAGACAGACATGTGAAAAACAAATGTGGCTATTCTTAACATTTCTAGTTTGGCCCACAGGAGACTGGCGGCTAGAAATATAGGCTTGTGAAGCCCTTAAGCCACTTTGAGTTCCTTTTGTGGAGAAATAAATATTTAAAATAAATAAATATTGTATACGGCCATTTTAAGAACAATATACTGAAACACACATGGTGTTTCTTCATGCTGCAGCCTCCATCTCAGCCCCTTAAGTGCTGAAATGTTCTCTGCTTTCAATGGCCTATGTGGAATGTGTTTGTAGAAATCGTACTGATAGGATGTTCTGTGCTACTTGGCTGCCTTCCCCAACATATGGCTCTTCCCTTAATATCCGTTTGCCACCGGGTCCCTTCTGGCAGTTTTTAGTGTTACATCTGAGCATGTGCTATACTTTCCATTTTCCTCAGGGTGTAGGTTGCTTCAGGCTCACTCACCAAGCTGCTGGGCTTTAGGGTGCCATCTCTCATTGTCTTTTAGGGCAGAATATGCTGCAGGAGCTGGCTTCTCAGACCGGCAAAAAGGCTTGTTCAGTGGACTAGCTCTACTTGATGCCTGTGGTATCCATTGGTCTAAATAACAAAAGCAGAATCAAACTTAGTCCCCCAGATTTCTGTGCTGGGTCTTTAAAAAACAACAACTTGTTTCTCTTAAAAACTGGACTGATACAGAGTCTATCGCCACTTCTTTGACTGGCTATTATAAGATACAAATGTATGGGATAGTGTACCTAATCATCCAAAACAGTCTGCATAGGTATGAACTCAGCTTCCTTTTAAGAAGAAGTTTACACAAGGAATAAGAACTCAATTTCAGAACATGGCAGACCATCAGAGGCTTGTAAATGTCTTGGCTTGGCTTTGTGTTTGGGACTGCAAACAGAGAGAAGTGTTAGCCTCCTGAAAAAACCATAATACATGAACAAGGAGATTCATTTGGTAAATCACAAAACTGTGAAAGTCTTTCACAAAGGGGGCTCGCTCATTAGTATCTCTAGCTGAGTGCTGGCAAGGACTTGTAAGTGGGTTAGGGGGAATTTAGGGAATTTCCCCAAACACTAATCTCTCTTTCCATGCTCCTGTTTATTTATTTTTAAAATATATACACTGCCTCTTCAGATACCTGTTTGAGAAAACTATAAGCTCCCTTGGTCTTCAAATAAGCCTGCACTCCTACATTGCCTTTGGGTGATCCTCTTAACTGCCTTACAAATAGCCATTTTGCTATTACCATTTGAGGTAATTATGCTGATGGTTGTCTGTATCAGATACTCACCTAACATAGTAAGACTGTGATTCTTAATGGGGCCATGCAGCTCACCAAGGGATGATTGACAGGTTATTGGGGTGCATTCACAACTTTTAAAGGCAAAAGGAGGGAATTTGGGATTTTTTTAGATAGCCCTTTCCCCCAATTTACAATGATTTCTGACAGCTAACAAAGGAGAGCTGTTTTGTAATGTTTCCCCACTATGTGGATAAAAACTCAAATACTGTATTTCTTCCCATGCCCGGTTCCTTTAAAAAGTGATGCAGAACAACTAGCAATCTAACTCAACACTAAGAAGTTGGTTGATAACCACCAGACACAATGGTCTCGCTAAATAAATGCCTGAGATTTGCATATCAAACATATTTGTTTATTTATTTGTTTGATTCATTTATAACCCTACCTTTCTCCCCAAAGTGGCTTACATCATTCTCCTCTCCTCTGTTTTTTCCTCACAACTATCCTGTGAGGCAGGTTGGGCTAAAAGAGCGTGACTGGCTCAAGATCATCTAGCAAGCTTCCATGGCATAAGCAGGGATTCGAACTAGTTCAGTACTTTTAACCACTACACCACACTGGCTTTTGTATATCATACATAAAGGTAATGGTTCCCTTGCTCGAAAGCCAGTCGAATCTGACTCTAGGGTTGTGGTGCTCATCTCCGTTTCAAAGCCGAAGAGCCAGCGCTGTCCGAAGACGTTTCCGTGGTCATGTGGCCGGCATGACTAAACACCAAGGTGCACGGAACGCTGTTACCTTCCCACCAAAGTGGTACCTATTTATCTACTTGCAATTTCTTGCTTTCGAACTGCTAGGTTGGCAGGAGCTGGAAGTAGAGACAGGAGCTCACCCTGTCTTGCGGCACCCGGGTCTTGAACTGCTGAACTACTGACCTTCCACAGCCTGCAGTTCAGCGTCTTAACCACTTGAGCCACCGCAGCTCATATCATACATATCCCTATATAAATAAGCTTGGCTTGCCTGGAGTGATGTTTTTATGATCCATTCTTGTGTGTGGCTTAGGGGCAGTATGTGTAAGGTTAAGAACCATTGTGCTGTCAGGAGGTTATTGAGATACCCATACTTCTAACAAATGAAATTATTTTGGGTACAGGCTTAGGCTTTGCCTGGATTCCAGTGAAATTTAGAGGCAACTAGTTCCATTTTGAATCACAGTCTTCAAAAGGCATGAATAAATGCACTCTGATAAAAGAGTTTTCAGTCCTGGGCTGTATAGACCATGTAAGGGAACTAGAGTACAACTGCTAACAGGATTCAGTCTATCAAGGACAGTCACTGTACAACATTCATTGACTTAGATAGAAACTGGGTAGATTCCATTGTGTCAACCATAATAAGAGTGACTGCCTCACAGATAAACAGAACTATCTGGTTCTCATTAGAAGTGTCTTCCACACAGAAAATATGAATGAAGCAGATGATATTAAATAATTTTGTGTGCTTGTGTAGAAATTAATGGATGATAAAAAAAATGTATACCTAAGGCTACCTTAAAATCAGTCACACAGTTAGTGTCTCATCAGCACTGTCTGCTGTGACTGGAAGTGGTCCTTCTGTGTCAGCCAAAGCAAGATCTTTCCCAGCACCTCAGATCTTTAAAGTGGAAATGCTGGGGACTAAATTTGGAATCCTCTGAGTACAAAGCATGTGCTCCATTACCAAATCACAGCCCCTCTAAATTACACGGGTAATTACAAAGGAGCTGTTTACAAATGCATAAGAGAATTTCTTGCAAATATTATTTACTATTGCAGCTGCCATTAGTACATCATCCAGGTTAATTTATCTTCTCAGGCTGTGAAAGCTGCAACACTAAAAATTACAAAGTAAGGGGTGGATGTGTCTGCAGTCAGGACCCAAGGGATTTCCATGTACACTGTAGCCGCTGGGAGGTAAATTATCATTTAATTTTAATTTGTAGGCTAGCCTAGCCGATAGACATGGATCTGGTGATGAAAATGTAAAGCAGATACTAAAAATTAATAGAAGTACAGAGAAATATGAAATTATGTATTACCGTATCCGATTGACTCTGGTCAGTCAATGGCATCCTAATTTTTTAGAAGTCTTGTATGGCTTCCAGAAATTATACAGGGCCATTTCTGATTTTTTTTTAAAAAAAAGAAATCTATGTTAATGTCATTTTTGAATAGTTAGATACTAGTTAATTGCATGCCACATTCCCACTGGAGACCAACATTTGGCTTTAGGTGTTTTTGGACACTCATAGTTGGAGTTAAATTGACATACACCAAATTATTTCAAAATGATATTGCCACAGATCTTTTGACTGCTTGTATTGAGTTTTAAGTGTAATGTTTCATAGCACCAATGAAAAACACAGCTCCGAGGACTATACTAAAAAGGACTAAAATAGTTTATTCTTATGTATGGTATAAAGTGTACACATCTGAATGTGAATTAGACATTGTGCCATAAGCCATTACTTTGCATTAGCATCATCAATATATCTAATTCTCAAAATGGCCCCATCTGTGGATACTTAAATCCAGAGACTGGGGCCATGAACAGATGAGGCAGATCTTTCTGCAAAGTTGAAAAAAGCCCCAAGTTTGCATAAAATCTAAAATCTTAAAAAATAGGGGTTAACCCTACCAAAAAAAAGAAGCAGCACCTGTACCTTTAAGAAACAAATGCTCTCTGCAGTGGCTATTGGGGGGTTTGCTAGGCAAGCACAACACAATTGGCAACCTTTTGGTTTTTGTCAGAAAAAAGTAGGGAGAGTGGTACAGGGCCATTTTCAGACAAGGGCTAGTGGCAACTACTGACAGGCCTGGGAGCTCACTACTGTTCGACAGCATCCACTGCATGGAAGCCGGTATTGTGCAGTGGTTAGAATTTAAGACTAGACTCTGAGAGACCAAGGTCTGAATCCCCCCTTACTGGATGGCCGGAAGCCAGTCATGCATTCCTAGTCTAATTTACCTCACGATGTTGCTCTGAGGGTAAAATGGAAGATAGAATAACAATGTAAGTGTTGGAATGTACAAGGTCTATAGTGCACCTACTTGAAGAAGATCAGTAATACAGCCTATAGTGGACAGCTGAAGGACTGCTAATTAGCATAGCTAGATTAGGGACTTCCTGCAATTTCAAATTATGTCCTGCCTGTCTCCTGATTGGCTCTTTGGAGACTTCCTGCTCCAACTGAGCACTTCCCCTTTGTTCCTGTCTCTCACAGCAGTCAGTCAGTCAGTTAAACCTCTTCCCCTCTGTTCTGTCAGAGTGTATTTCTTCTTTAATAAACCAAATTTAATAAACTGTTCCTCTGCATTTTTAAACTCTGCCAACCATAAGCTGTTTTGGGTCCACATTGTGGAGAAAAATTAGGTAGCAAGTAAATAAATAATAAATATAGCTGGAGATGAGAGGAAGATGAAAGAGAGGTTGGGTGGTGAATGGGAACAAGAGAAGGAAGAAGAAAAATGAGAGAGGATACAGAGACTGTCAGGAGGAAGGAAAGAGGAAATTGTTGGGGGTGTATGTCTGGAAAATTCTTTGTAGTTCCCCCACTTGTTACAGCTAATTTACAGGCCATCAAAGATATATAAAAAATTTTCTACAGCAAGTTATATGTAAAAAGGCTTCTCTACTGTGTGATTGGCTAACAGAAGGCTTAGTTGGAAGACTAAGGGACTGGAAAGCTTATTGACTGGGTCTGAGATTTTTTCGTTTAAAACCATTTCTACCTCATTTTTTATCCTTTTAACATATAACCAATAGAGGGATATTCTTATAAACAATATGCTGCATTGGCATATGGAAGTTTCATAATTCATACCTTTTGCTACTAAATTAGAGAAGGCTGAGTCATCAGGACGGTTGTATTTTACAGTGGACCCCAAAGTCATAGCTGAGAAGAAAAGCTCCACCAGGAAGTCCAATTACATATGAAGGTGAGGTGAAATCAACACACCCTAATGGAGATTCCTGAACCTCACACACATCAGCTAACCCAATATTCTTGAAACCTGCTGAAAAAGCTGAACTCAGATTTTCAGTTAGACTGAAGAAAAGAATATTATAGCAGGCCCAGAGATGAATGTGATACTAAAGTATATATTTCAGGGCATAAGCCTGAGGGATTTGGAACAAGGTTTGAAAGTGTTTTGGAATAGACAGAATGATAATGATGGGTGGAGAGCTATTAGCTAGGCTTCATTTATTAAAATGGGAGAAATCAGAATTTCAGTGGCCTGCAAGTCATTCACTCTAAGTTAGAAATGTGCCAGTAAGGTAGGTATGTGTGGTTAGTGTGTAGTGTGCATAAGGTACTGTGCATATGCCCATGAGCCTTTTCATCTATTTGCAGCCATGACATTGAGAGCTTCCCTTATCCACTGTGCAGTTATGGCATGTGCAATTTAAAAAAAATGAATTATATGTTGTCTTTCCTACCCCTATGAAACATTGTTAGTCCCCTGTCTAAAAGTGTAACTGTAAATCACTTTGAGCCCACTCGTGGGGAAAGTGATTAATAAATCAAAATTATCATCATCATCATCATCATCATCATCATCATCATCATCATCATCATCATCATCATCATCATCATTATTATTATTATTATTATTATTATTATTATTATTATCCTTATATAAAATTTATATAGTTTGCCCCCTAAAAATTATTTTACTGTAGCAAGAAGGGGTAATATTAAGGTTACCTGGATATTATGCCCCCTGTCCCTTTGACCCTTTACTATATATATAGGTTGTGGCGTTTAAGTCTCCATTAGCATTTATGCCCTCTGCTTCTTCTTTTTTTTTAGCTCCACTCCTATATTTGGCAAGAAACATGTACTAGAGCTTCACAGCAGTTATTTTGCGTATGCTCACAGATATATTCATGCACATTGCAGGATGAGGGCATGAAATTTTTTTTAAAAAACACCCAACTGAGCCCTAGTTTCCTCCTACTGGTGCTTTTCCCATGCTCCAAAATACTTCTGAAGCAATTTCCACATTGCAAACAGAGGAGATAACCCTCAAACAGTAGTGATTTTGTACACATCTTTTGCTAACAGTCTCACTTGTCACTGCTGACATTAAAGGGAAAAGTAAACAGGAAGGACGGAAGGGAGCAAAGGAGAAAAGGTTAGGGTGTATGAGAGTGAACTCAGTCAGTAATGAGTTAATTGCTCCAAGACAAGAGCCAGCTCAGGAGCCATCTTTTTTCCCTCTAGCTGATAGAACAACCAAGAGAAAAACTGCTTCATATGCAGTTAAAATTTTGCGTGTGAAAAATGAAAGCTTAACATTCAGAGGGGTAATTTTCTAAAGGGCCTATGTCCCACAAGCCCTCCTGTAGCTGTAAGCCCATACAGCTTAAAAAGGGGTTCCAGGCCAAAGCCCCCCCCCCCCGAAAGTTCATTTTAGAAACATTTTCTCTCATTTTACTTCTCACTGGAGGTTTTTAAGCAGAAGCTATAGATGGCCATCTGACAGCAATGCTGATTCTATGATTTACTATGAACAAAGGCAGATCATGAGAGGGAGGGCAGGAAGGGATGAGCCAGAGCTCGGCTCTAGTGGCCCTTTCTTATATTCCCAGGGTAATGCCAATCACCACTTTGGGGTCAGAGAGAAATTTTCTTCCAAACCATTGGCCCAAGGATCCTGGAAGATTTGTTTGTTTGTTTGTTTGTCTGTTTTGCCTTCCTCTGGACATAGAGCAGGGTCACTGGGAGAGTGGGGGGGGTAGCTGTGAATTTCCTGCATTGTGCAGGGGGTTGGATTAGTTGACCTTTGGGGTCCTTTCCAGCTCTCTGTTTCTAAATGATTGGCTCCAAGAGTGGTAATGATAGTG
This sequence comes from Gekko japonicus, assembly GCF_001447785.1. Classification (NCBI taxonomy): domain Eukaryota; kingdom Metazoa; phylum Chordata; class Lepidosauria; order Squamata; family Gekkonidae; genus Gekko; species Gekko japonicus. The sequence goes on along the minus strand of NW_015162003.1, from coordinate 343,621 downwards.
TCAAAACAGTATTTACAGCAGTGTGCATTTTCATCTTCAAGGTATCCACTAGGCATCCTGGCATTTTTAGAACAGACAAGAATTTCATAATCATTTCCCCACTCTAAGTAAATATGATGCCAAAGAACAGTAGATTATCTGAAGGCATGTTTTCCTCCTTCACATTTCATCCAGTGAAATCAGCATTTTACTGCCTATTGATTAGTGCAGCTCATGAATTATTGTGTGACTCTGCTGGCCGGCTGCATATGGCTGTGGAGAAGGGCTGTGTTCCAAGTGTGATTGACTTCTTTCTTTATTGACTAAAATGAGCTGATACACATCATCCTTCTGAGTGAGCAAATGCTACTGTTTTGTATTCCAACTTTTAACTAGAGTAAATGCAAGAGAAAGAAACTCGAAAGGAAAGACAATAGGGAAAGCCTAAACATTATATGAGTCAATGGGTTGGAAGCAGCCATATGCTGGTGTAATGACTGGGGAGCTTCAAGCAAAGCTTGTGGATCCTTTCCCCCTTCCCCCAGCATCCATTTCTGACCCTGAGAAATTTGATTTCCAGGATCACAGCACCCACATGGAATACAGGACTTGTGGCTCAGTGGGCTCCAGTGAAAAGGTGGAAGGAGATGAAATCTCTTTCTCCTGCCTCCACTGAGGGAAGAAGACTAAACAATGATATCATCCACTTCCCACCCACAAGCCTGCTATATGTCCCCAGAATCATCTGAGAACATCCCATCACGGATCTCTCTGCATTTTTGTCTAGTTAGACCCTGACAGATAGAGATTATGTACCACATATGACGTAAAGAATTTTGGATTGAGCTAGGATTTGAACCTAAAATCTTCCAGTTCTAAGGAGAATCTCTAGGCTCTTCTTTCCATTCTATCCTGAATTTAAATTAAAATATATGCTTTTTTTAAAAAAACTGAAAATCATAAGAAAATCGAAGTAGAAATATAGCCTCCAATTATTGAAAACTTTGAATGCAAAAACAAAGTTGTGTTATTCAAATTTATATTTCATATCCAAAATTCATGGAGTTATTCTGGTCTCCATAAATGTGAAATATTTAATAACACACAATCTCTTAACTACTCCTAACAATATAGGCCTATAAAGTAATAAAATTGCCACAACATTTCTCCAAGTAAAAATTTGGGGATGAAATTGGAGCTTCTGCTTGTCAGGGGGGACTAGACATTTTAAGAAAAGCAAAGAGTTAATGAAAAGATTAAAGGTTTCGTTAAGTAAGATTTCTTGATGAAGATGAAGGTTTTTTACTGGCCTGTTGGAAACCTATATCCAGTGAAACAGACTCATCATGAGCAAAGATAATAAAAGGTGTATAATCAGCTGTCACTAAATTTCACCAAACCTGAAATGTTTTTAGAGAAATGTGATAATTTCTGATAATTTATAGCTACTCCATAAGGATTTTTGAGGCAAAAGATGAACACAGGTTGTTTGCCATTGTCTGCCTCTGCATAGCAACCCATGACTTTCTTGGTAGTCTTCCATCCAAATAATAACCAAGCTTCCAAGATCTGATGTAATCAGGCTAGTAGGGGCCAAAATGACTTTGACAAAAGTAGAATAATCTTCAAGAATATTCGGGACAGCCCTATATAAATGGAGCTGCATAAAGCCATACTGCAAAATGTCTTTGCTTTCAGCAAAAACTCTTTATTCCCTTAAAATCCCTCTGATGGTTGCAGAGGGAGGACTTGCCCCTTAGTTTCTGGCAATTAGTAAATGCTGTACCACCCCAGGAATAACTGGGCATAGGTCAAAAAACCCTTGAGGGTTATCGGCATAGATCAAGTCCTCACCTGTTGGGAAATGATTATCCAGTTGTGAAATTCTAATGTATGAAATCCTTTGTCTCAGACTAGCATGAAAAGCAGTGAACAGTTCCTGCCTGAAAAACTGCTGAAGAACACAAAGTGAATGTTCATGAAATATTAGGACAGTTACAAGAAATGTTCATTTAACTGTTGAAGTCTTTGGAGAAGGAAAATATGATGTATATCTGGTTCCATACTGTTACTAACTTCTTACATTAGTGAGGATTGTTTTTAAAAAGTGGGGGGGGAAATCACTAAGGTTGAAGATCTAAATATGTATCAGTTTTAACTGTCTGGGTTTGAAAAAAAAAGGCTTTTCATAAAAATAGCTCAAGATCAAAAGAGGTGCAAGGGAATAATAGTTGTCATTCTACAGTTAACAGGTAGATCACTCCCAGCCAAGTGTCTGTCTTAATGAACGCTATGGTAGTTATTTCCATATACACTTGTAGAATCAGCAACAAAGAATGACTACTTTGAGACTAAACAATAAAAATGTACTTTATAATTGGAATCTATCTGACTTTAAGATAGCCCAGGACAGGATGATTATAAAATTTCAATGCTGGAAGGAATTTGAAGGTCAAATTCCCCCCTACCCTCAAGAGCAGGAACCTCCATGTATTGTAACATACTCCCCACAATCCCTTGTTTCAAATAATTTCTAGACCTTCACGTGCCTAGAAAAGAGATATAGCTTTGCAAGGATAAATATTAATTTCAGTGCATCTAGTGGGACTTGAACTGAACAAGAACCTCTATCAAATTTAATCATCTGTAGAATTTGTATGTGTAGCAGCTAGACTGAAGCTAGAAAAGTGTATAATCATTACATAGTCCCATGACTGAGGCATTTCTATTTGCCTTCTCCTTGTAACTAGGGATGGAGGTGAAGCTGAAATCCCCACTCAGCTTAAAAGTTCATTGTGTAACCTGGGTAACTCACTGTTTCTCACCCTAACCTACCTCATAGGAGTGTTACGATTATAAAATGGGGCATAGTTTGCCACGGGCAGTGCCATGAGTTTGTTGAAAACAGAGCCAAATAAAAGTGTAATAGAAAAAGAAGAAAAAGATCTGCCTTTCGGACTACCTGGCAGGGGTCTTGTTGTAGAAAAAGAGCTGCCGGAGCTCATTAGCATAACTCATTAGCATAACTTATTTGCATATGCCACGCCCCCTGACATCACCGGAAGTGACAGAAGGCCACACCCCCTGACATCACCGGAAGTGTGTCAGAAGGCCCGGCTACTTACCCTCCTGCTTCATCCTCATTCCCAAACGGAATGAGGATCGAAGCAGAGGGCGGGGTAAAGAAGGGGGCGGGGCTTCACCACGTGGCCGCCCCGCCCCCTAGAGGTTCTCTTCCGGAGCTCCGTACCTGAGAGCTCCCCCCCGACTAGAGCCCTGCTACCTGGTATTGGTTTACTGTGATGCCTCTATTTTGTTTCTGTCATCCACCCCATCTTGATGCTGAAAAGACCTCCTTGTTTCCACGTTCTCTGCTGTAGCTAATGAACAAGCCATTGGCCCAGAGGGAACCAGAAGAAGCAGAAACACAGGACTGAATAGTGTTAACTCGAGCAGAACAGGCGTCCTAGGACATTGCCTGGAAAAGGTCTACCTCACCCAGATATGGTGTTCAGATTGTTAATCAAAGATTCCCAGATATTATTAGCTGGTCCATTACCACAAAAGGATCTGTTGCTATTACCATGCCCAGTTTTTTCCCCTAAGTCCAAATTTGGAGCAGCTACCTCTGTTACATATCAGGCCTTTACCCAGGTCTGAATCTGCCTGCCCAGTCTTGCAGTCCCCCTTCCCTTGTAGCGTCATCCCGAATGTTATATTATGTGGTGCTCCTGGCCTGCCACCTCTTAGACACACACCTGATCTTTCCAGTTCCCCAGCCACCAATGTTTCCCCTTATAACTGAGGACAGAAACCTTCACCAGATGCTTTCCCCTGCCCCAGGACTGCTGAGATGAATACATTTTTCATTATCTCTTCGAGATGAAAAAGCAAAGAAATGGAGTTAAATTATTAGACTGTGTATAGTAGCAGACATTTGTATATAAGACTAATAATTTATCTAATTTATCTCGGGCATGGCACTCATAAGTCACTCATTTTCAAAGATTATCCCACTTCCTCTCCTCCTGCCTCCACACCCCCAATTTCTGGGAGGCTTCTTCTATAAATATAGCCAAGAATGTCATTGCTCACCACTCTGAGGAAATTTTTTAAAATGATGACATGTGCTGCACTATAATAACTGTTTGCAAAACATTTTAAAGTACATTCTAAGAGAAAAATATTTGGGATTGAACCATGGTCTATTACTTATTATTATGCCAGCTAAACATTTAGACAGGGAGGCAGGGCTAAATTGAAGACATTAACCATGATTTGGTCACTTTGTGGCAGTTCATTCCTTTCAACCAAATAAAACTGCCAACATTTATTGATTCATAGATTCTCCAAACAATGCTGGTACAGAGCTTGGCATTTAATAACATTAAGTATCCCCGACCAGTTCTTGCTGTCAGTTTTAAGTCAAATCTCCTACTTGGTGTCTAATGTTTAATAAGGTGTTCTTTATTATTCGCTGAGAATGAGATGCTCTTTTCGGATTCATTCAGAAGGATTTTGCTGCCGACATCTGGTAATGTAATATTTTTTTTGCAGGTCTTGTATTGAAACCATATGGAAAACTTTGTTTAATGCATAGAGGGTTTCAGATGACAGCAATAGCTTTCAAAGCACAGTCCAGTACAACTTTTATTATTGTATTTATATTCAACAGCCATCGTTTTTTAAATAACCTCAAGATTTGAGTGCCGCAACATACATTGCATGGCATTAGGTTGGGGCTGGAGTTCTGTTTGAATTACAATTGATCTCTAGACAACAGAGAAGAAGGAGGAGAAGAAGAGGAAGAAGAGGAGGAGGAGGAGGAGGAGGAGAAGATTGGATTTATTCCCCACCTTTCACTCAGAGCAGTTTACAAACTCCTTTCCCTTCCCCTCCCCACAACAGACACCCTGTGAGACACCCTGAGGGATCCATCCCCATGGAGGAAATGGCAACTTCTGAGGGTAAAGTCTATGGAATCACATCCCTACTGAGTGCCTTGCCCAGGCACCATCTCCGGATCTCCAGGAGTTTCCTCAAGCTGGAGTTGGCAACCCTTCCTAGGACTGACAATGAAGAATATCTGTCAAAAACTAGCCTCCTCCAGCACTGACAGTAGTGGGCTGCTGGCAACACTCCAGGCTGCCTGTTGTCTTTCAGTCACAGTTCAATGGAAAGGTTTGACTTTTAATAAAGAGCCCAGATCAACCAGAATCCTATATACCTGTGATCAAATCTTTCCCTGTGTGCCACTGAAGTCCCTGTGTGCCACTGAAGTCACTAACATTCTCATTTGTCAAATGTGTTCGCAAAGAGACATGGAAAATCGTATCTGCAGTTGATGTTATCCCATAAGTACTGTTTCACTTCATTTCTCCAGCTTCATGCAAATTACATGGAACAATCCACCTTTAAAATCCCAGACTGTTCTGTATGAATGAAGCATGTAGTTGTTTATCATGTTGATCAATGTATAAAGTGCCTATAATTGATTGCCCAGTCATTTTATGCAGCAAATTATTTATAAAAAAAAATTATTTGCATCTTAGAAAATCCACAGAAAATCACTTGCCACTTCTTAGATAGTCCCTGAGGAGAAAATTGCATGCAACATCTAAAAACCAAAGATTTCTTTCTCAGGAATATTATTGTATTCCTATCCAAAATGGTGCAAATGTATCACTTAATGGGTAATCAATTAATGACTTATGAATTATTTCTTGAACTGGCCAACAACACTCTTCTGTAGCAGCAGAAAAGAGCAAGAGTCCAGTTGCACCTTAAAGAATAACAAAATTTGTGGAAGGGGATGAGCTTTCATGAGTCACTGCTCACTTCTTCAGATACAGCTAGAATGATTGTATCTAGCCGTATCTGAAAAAGTGAGTAGTGACTCACAAAAGCCCATACCCTGCCACAAATGTTACTATTTCTTGCTTACATTATACCAATGACCCCAAATAAGGACACAAAACACCACTATGCAGGTTAACTCCTATATTAATGGTGGATGTACACCTATTCAACATCCCTGAATTAGTGTGAGTTTGTGCTAACCACCAGCCTATTGAGGCTACCAGCATTTTGATGAAACCTGTCAAGGCTCAGAACTTAGTCAGCATAACCACTGGCTTCATTTATTTTCACCTGCATGTAAAACATGGCCAAGAGGTATTCAGCCTCACCACCCACGTTTTTCCAGCACGTAAGGACACAGTTGATGCTGCTTGATCACCAAGGGAGTTCCCTTCCCAGCTCATCAGGCCACTTGAGCCAATGACAGGAACAGCCCCCCAACCTTAAATGGTTCAGGGTTCCTGCCAAGTATCCCTACCTACACTGTAGCAACACATGCTATTCCTGACCTAATGAGAAATGCAAAAATCTTTTACAGCCGTGCTGGTCCAAAATCAAAATCAATCTGCAATCCAAATAATAGCTTTTTATTAATACCAACCAAAATGACCCAAAACGGTGTGAAAGAATTCAAGTTCTCCAGAATTATCCTTCAGGTTGATGTTACACAGTAAACACAAGTGGTGGGGGGAGGAAAAAAGATGTTTTAGGCTATGATTTCAGAGGCCTTTTCTTACCAGCATCAGTGCAGGCAGGTGAGTAGTAAGAAATTGATGCCTTTGGTGTCAGGTTGCACTCAAGTTCCTCTGAGCAAGGAACAAAGAAAAAGAAACAGTGTCTCTCCATTGGATTTTAAAAGTTAAACCATTTTCCTTATAGCTCTCTGACACCAAATGAGATTCAAAGATCCCTTGGGAGACTGGAGCAAAGGAATTACTGATTGTATTAACAATTTTGGAGATATTAGATAATATTGCCAATTCCAAGGACGTTGTCCTTTTCCAGGCCACTTTGAAGGAGACCCAAAAAATTCCTGCTTGGCTCCTCAAAAACCTAATTCCATATGATCAACCACGTGGGTGGGCAAACCAGCTCACAACAAAAATCCTGCTGCATGGAACAGGGCAGAGCTCAAATAGTTTCTCAGGCCACCTTCACATGCAGCAGCAAATGGCTCACCAAGAACCAATAGCACTCGTATGACTTATTTAAAATTGGGAATGGCACAAGCAGTACTCCAGACATTCATGATGGAAACTAAATTCACTAAAGTTCTTTTTTAGTTCTACATCTTATCTGCTAGTCCTAATAATTATAAAAGGAATGGTGGTAACTGATCCTATATCTGATCGATGAACAGAGTAGATGAGTCAGGCTCTTGAATAATATGTCATTTGGCACTGGAGGGTGTGACAAGGAGTATTTCCTTTACCGTAGCAAGCTGCATATGCACTATTTCAGTGCTGATAGGTGCTAGAAGATATGGGGGGTGGGGATTTTCAAAGATAGCCAGTAATTGGCAAGGGTGCTTGATATCTATCTAATCTCCATACCATCCCAAGAGTCAATGATGTAAAAGACCCTAGTTTCCCAGCCTCTTTACTAATATTGTGGAATACTGGGTCATTGAGGCACAAAACTGCATACCTTGCTGGGCTGTTACAGAAAGTCAAAATTGACCTGGCTTGCATAAGAGAGACATGGCTGGAAAATAATGTGGTATATCTGTCCCGACTAATTCCACCTGGTTATGAGACCCTCCACCAACCCCACACAGGTGGGCAGGGAGGAAAGTTGGCTATTATCCTCCATGAATTCTTCAGTTTCCATAGGCTTCCAGTGCAAACTATCACTGGCACTGACCATATACTCCTTACATAAGGGACTAAAGATAGATTAGGCATACTGCTTGTTTACCAGCTGCCTTGTTCTGCCTTACATAAGAGTAGATCTGAGTTGGTGGAGGTGATCTCAAGCATGGTGCTGGAAAAACCTAAACTGATTGTTCTGGGGAACTTCAACTTCCATGCCATGGATACCTCACCAGGCCAGCACAGGATTTTACAGCTTTTTTAATTTTCTGCACTGGGCCTTTGAGAGATAGTTTGGTTTCAGGATGAAGATTTTTGCCTGAAGATGGTCTGACCAGTGTCTTCTCAAGGCAAGGGTGACTGTGGCACCGACGACAAGCTGTAAAATGGTACCAGTTAAAATGGTCCACCAACGGAGGGTCATGCATTCTACTGGATTCCGGAACATTCTGTAGGATTTTAGGATTCCAAACAGGTGCTCTGTTCAGGCTGCTGTGGGAGCTTGGAATGTGAAGCTTGCTACTTGGTTGCCCCTTGCCAACTTTTCCTGCCTTTGGAGCAGAAACTGGTCCCTTAGTTTACAACAGAACTGGGTGGTCTGAAGAGAACTGGGAGAAAACTCACGTGGACTTTAACAGGTTATGCTATAGAACCCACCAGAAGATCTATGAAGTAGTGGTGGCAGCAGCAAAGAAATGTTACTTCTCTGCTACCACTGTATCAGCTAGGTCTCAACCATCCCAAGTTTTAAGGTATTTTGGCATCTGCTTACTTCTAAATCTGAGCGTTTATTGTGTCAGAAAGAATTAGTAGTGATAGTTCTGCAAAGTGGGTTTCTTTGGCTGATAAAAGCCCCCCCCCCTTTTTGCCCTGACCTGGATAGCCCAGGATAGCCCAATCTTGTCAGATCTTGGAAGCTAAGCAGAGTCAGCCCTGGCTAGTATTTGTAAGGGAGACTACCAAGGAATACCAGGGTTGTGACACAGAGGTAGGCAATGGCAGTCCACCTCTGAATGTCTCTTGCCTTGAAAACGCTATGAGGTCACCATGTCAGCTGTGACATGACAGCAACAGCAACAAAAGGACCTGTAATAGGTTATGCCTCTTTACCCAAGTGCTGTTATGGTTGTAATTTTTGAAAGAAGACCTTAGAGAGATTTTTATGCCTGCAAAAATATGAGCTGTCTCGATGCAAAATGAACAGAGACTTAAATAAGACCACCAAGGAAGGTGGGTCTGTTTGCTTTCTGTGGGTAAACAACTCTAACAAGAGTCAGTCCACAGAGCAACTTTTTGTATGATAGCTCAGTTTAAGCCAATAGATAATGAACTGTCTTCTAGATATGCTATTTAACTCTCAAGGCATCATATCATAATTAAATAAATTACTGCCACTCCAAATCAAATTTACTCATGGTGAAAATATTCTGGCCCAACCATTTCTCAGAGAATTTCCTAGTGGTCTCTTGATTATCTTTGTCTGATTTTATAGGCATGCCTTGATCTGCTTTCATAGTACATTATTTTTTTAACATATGATTTGCCTGTGTTCTAACATCTGAATGCTGAAACTTGGGGAGTGCTCATTTCCCCTAATATCAATGTCATGAACAAAATGTTGACAAAAATTCTTCTAATGACAAAGGCTAGGGGGAAGAAATCTGCCCAATCAGTGTTCATTGGATTCCTGAGCTTTACCTGAGTGACACACCAAAGGTTATGCTGAGGCAGTTTTAATTTAAAACACTAATTTTGCATGGCATTGTTGTGGGTTGTTCACTTCTCTGAAACTGGAAGCAAGCCGTATTATAGTGGTCAATTAATTCATGAAAAAATAGTATTCAAAAGTATTGTAATTCAACAAAAAGAGCTCTATCACTGTCTTGGGTCTCTAACAGGGAGAAAAGCAGGTTATTTTAAAATGTGTCATCAATAACATTCTCTAAATATTTATATGGATATGCATTTTTTTCAGTTCTAGTCATACATTTATATATACTTATTTACAAATAGCACATAAAGCACAATCTGGCAAATGGCTACTTTTCTGAATATTCCAGTTATAAAGCTTCAACATTTATGTTGAAATGCAGTGATACTAGAAAGTAACGATAGGTCTGAGGCAAACACTGAGGCTTATTCATTGCCTGAAGGCCCAAGGCAGTGTGTGACCATGACTCTACCTGGCTGCACATCTCAATGCCTTTGACTTTCATATTAAGTGACTTCAATAATGTTTGCCATTTTTCTTCCACTAAAAGGCATTTTCTCTATTATCTCTTTAGCAGCTATATCTTTGAGCTAGCCATAGCAAGGAAAATCAATATCTGGTGGCACTACAATCTACCACCATAGTCATTGTCTCACACCCTACTAAAAGAATGACTACGGCATACTTCCTGTTGGCCTTACCTCATTTGCGTCCTGGCAAGTTTGGCTTTTGAAATCTATCCCACAAGCCTTGATGTCCCTTAGACTGCTGTTCATTTAAGAGTTCTGAAGTTTACAGATGTAACATGACACATGTAACAGATCCCTCCAGTCATATGCCAGACACACACACAAAAAAAATGTTCTATAACATAACCTAACAAGACAATTTCAAACAATGGACTTAGATGTGTGTAACTCTGTATAGGATTTCACTGTACATAATCCAAGTAGAGTAACCAGGCCTGGAGCCTGGGTGCCCATGGCCACTCAGTACAAATACATGGCGGGGGATGGGGGCAGTAGGTATTGTGGTGATTCCACAATGTCCCTTCCAGCACAAACCCAGAAGTGATGTCAGCACATTGCCTTGATGCTCTAGGATTCCAACTAAACTCTGTGGTAAAAGGATACTCTGTGGTAAAACTCTGTGGTTAAATTCCAGAGGGTCACACCAATGCAACATCACAACAGTGCCTGTTTTGCATGTCCCCGACTCCTACAACTCTCACCAGTTGCCAGCACTGAGTTTGCAACCTTAATCCAAAGGAGTACTGAAAATCCATTATCCAATGCACACCTGCACAGAACTTGCTAGTAGGAAAGTTGAAGTTCTTCAGTAGTTACTTCTTCTTTTTTGGGCTAATAACTTTTGGCTGCTCTTAATGTTCTGCTCATTTTAGATTATAACCAATTTTATATTTGCTATATCAGTATCATTATTTTACATTTTTCATATAAAGCTGAATAGAACAGATTGCTTTGGAAAATAAATGTCTCTATTACATTTTGTAAAGCTGAAGTTAATTTACAGCTCCTTACTGAGAGAACTAGACAAGAGAAGTAAAATTGTGCTTGCTACGTGTGATTCCTAAAGATTAGCACTCATGCGTGTTGTGAAAATATTAAGTGACTTAAATAATGTTTGCCATTCTTCTTCCACTAAAAGACATCTTCTCTGAACTCACTTTTATCTCTTTAGCAGCTATGTCTTTGAACTTCTCCTGTAGCTCAAGCACATCACTGAGAAATTAGACTGTGAAACTGCTATACAAAAGAGAATTTTTTTAATATAAAGCTAGGGAGCAAAGCCCGTTGAGGACGGAGACACCGCCTGCCTCTCCCCGCCCCCGCTGCAGCCTCTCTGCTGGCTAAAGAAGCCGCAGGGGGCGGGGGCGGCGGCTGGCGGCGTGGGAGAGGGTGTGGCGGCGAGGAGCAAGCAGGATCGTGGGGGTGTGGCTACTCCACTGCTATCAGGGTGACTTTTTAAAGGGAGCTCCGCAGGGGGGGGTATGGGCGTGTGAGAGAGAGGCTTTCCTTTCCTGGTTTCCTGACTGCTGAGAGAGGAGGAGATGGAGGCAGGGCGAGCAGATGGCGGGCGGCGAGGTGTGCTGCTGCCTCCCCCCTCCCGGCTGCCGCTGCTGCTCGCCTCCCGCTGCCTCCCCCACCGCCGCCTCTCCACCGCCGCCGCCTCCCCCCACTGCAGCCTCTCTGCCTGGCGAAGAAGCCACAGGGGGGGCAGCGGTGTGGGAGAGGGTGTGGCAGCGAGGAGCGAGCAGGATCGCAGGGGTGCACAGCTCTGAAGTGCAGAGCCATGGCCGGCCATGTGCCACACCCCCCACGCGTCGCCGGTGGGTTCCCAGGCAAAAGCTTCCCTGGCCGCCTCCGCCGGGTGCTCCTGAGTTGCTAAGGGCGCCAGAGGGGCAGGCGCCCGGTTAGGGGGGCGGTGGTGGGTTGTGGGTGTTGGGCGGGGCGCAGTTTGGTGCCCCTGAGGGCCAGTGCACCCTAGGCCAGACACTAGCTGACCTAGTGATAGAGCTGGCCCTGCAAAGCATCTATTTCCTCCAGGGGAACTTGGTTGCCAACTTCCAGGTGTGGCTGGATATCTCCCAGAATTACAACTGCGTTCCACATGAAAGAAATCAGTTCTCCTGGAGAAAATGGCTGCTTTGGAGGGTGGAGTTTATGGCCTTATACCCCGCTGAGGTTGATTTCCTTCCCAAACCTTGACTTCCCAAGGCTCCACAGGTTTCTGAGCCTTGATCTGGCAACCCTAATGGGGAAACTGATCTCTGTAGCTGGGAGATCTGTTTTGATTCAAGGAGATCTCCATCCCAAACCTAGAAGGATAGAATAAATCAGGAAAAGGAGAGAGACTATGGGAGCTTTCAGGAAAGGGAAAGATTTTAAGAGGAAATAGTGGGAGATGGGGAAGTGAGATGCCTCCTGCAAGTCCTTGTAGGTTTCCACTTGTTTCCTTTAATAGTAAATGTAACAGTCATGTGCTTATCAGGAAGATCACCTGCAAAAAAACAGTATATGTGGAGAACTCCATAAGTTTGAAGGAAAATATTTTTTTGTCATTTAACTAAGTCTTCCTACAGTGGCCTGATGAGGAGTGAACATTCGCTTGGCTCTCAGAATATTGAGACTGAGACGCAGTGAAGGGGGGAGGGCAGAGAGGAACTAGTTTGTTCAAGCTCTTAAGAATGTAGGGTACCTTGGAGCCTGAAGACTGCATTTGGGGGGAAATTACCCAGTCGTTTGTCATTCCTTTACTTCCTGTGTGCTCATAGTTTGTTGTTATAACTTAGAAATAAATAGGCATTGGAATCTTGTGCTGTGTCATATGGTTGCAAACCTCCACGTGAGGCCTGGAGATCTCCTGAAATTACAGCTGATCTCCAGACTAAAGAGATCAGTTCGCGAGTAGAAAATGGTTGCTTGGGAGGGTGGACTTCCTCCCTTCTCCAAATCCTACCCTCCCTGTGCCATCTCCAGTTCCCCAGGAATTTTCCAGCGCAGAGCCGGCAACCCTCTCTGTGTTTTTCTGCTAAAATGATGGCTCAGGGATTTCTTTAAAAAAATGCTACCTATTGAAATGAAAACTTCATACACTGTAGGAAGAAGAGTTTTTAAAGAGACTTTTAAAAAGCCATTGTTCAAGTCCATTTTGAGTCCTGTGAGAGAATGACAGCCAAATATAAGTGTTATTATTCACAATTGTTCTTGTGCCATGTGCACACAAGTCTCCATTATTTGGAAAGAGGGCAGGTGGTTCCAATGTAGTAAGGACTTGAAGTGAACACATTCATTTCTTTCCCAGGGTTCAGGAGTACTAGAAGATATAGAAGGATAATTTCACACACTGTGTTGCAGAGGTGAAATCAAGAGGGGGGGGGAATTAGACTGTTTCTGAACATAGCTGATGTACCCTGCTGGGACAGATATGTATAATTTTATGCAGGAAAGAGTTTTCTGCCCTTAGTACATGTTGTAGAACCATTGCAATCATTGTCCCAAAGACTTTCTTCTTCAATTCACATGCACATGTAAGTTGCTATTTGAGTCTCCTGCAAATAAGATGAAATGAGAGGACCACCAAAAATTCAGGTGTATTTCTTCTATTAAAAGAGTACATGTATTTTTATACCATATAAAATGGTATGTAGTGGTTAAGTGTGCAGACTCTAATCTGGGAGAACCGGGTTTGATTCCCCACTCCTCCACTTGCACGTGGCTGGATGACCTTGGGCAAGCCGTAGTTCTGATAATGAGCTGTTCTTGAAAAAGAGCCGTTTCTGTCAGAGCTCTCTCAGCCCCACCTACCTCACAGGGTGTCTGTTGTGGGGAGGGGAATGGAAAGGAGTTTGTAAGCTTCTCTGAGACACCTTTGGGTAGTGAAGGGTGGGGTATAAAACCAATCTCTTCTTCTCTTCTTCTTCGTCTACCATATATATCCTCATGCTTGAACTTCCACTAATTTATTTTGGTGAAATTATTAAAGTCCTGGTCTAAAACCTGGGAGATCCTGGTCCAGATCCCTAGTCTGCCTCATCACCACCCTGTTCTACCTCATTTTGGAATCAGAATAATCAGGCACCATGGAAAGTCTGGTGTTCATGGATATCAGTGCTTTTCTGGATGGCTGAACTCCCCTGGTGCGAGCTCAACCCAGTTGGGAAATCTGATTGTTCTGTTCCATTTTTGCTCCTTGTTTGTTTGTTTTTTTGCCAGGTAGTGATGTGTACATAACCGCATCTGCAACCACACCAGCAGGTTTACAGCTGTTCTCTAAAGTGAGGGGGGGCAGAGGAAGGGCAGGCTGAGAAGCCTCCTTTGTCTTTTTTCATGCTGGTTCCTCTGCCTACCCCTTTGCAGCACACAGGGTGGGGAAGGGGTTAACTGAAAAGATAAGTTTTTTCAGAGGGGGAGGCAGCCTCCTCCAGCTGTCAAAATGGAGCAGTGCTTCAAATAAGTGGTTATGCACATATGCAAAAGACAAAGTAAAAAAGAAGAAGAAGCCACCCGACCACCCACTCTGTGGTTGCCCTGCAGCAATAATCTGAACAGTCAACCACAAAGTGAGCGCACAGTGAGGCCACTTCAGGGTGTCCTGCCTGGTCACCCCTTCCTGTGATGATTTAAATTGCTACAAATAGAGGCACCGACAGATTGCACCAAGCCTCCAGTGTGACCGCAGTCTGAGAGAGCCTTTTGCAAAGCCCTAAGCAAGAAAAGAGAGGAAAAGACTGTTACCTGCCAGGTTATAACTTTAACTGAATTGCCTGAGTTGAATTTTTATGCATACATCCTTTCCTGATTTACCATTTATCTTTCTTAAATAAGCCATGTTTATGTTTTAAGTACTGTTTATGAAGGGTAATAATTTATTTAAAAGAATAAGTAGGTGCCAAATAAAGAAAGCTCTGGTTTCTAACTGATTCCTTGCGCTTTTATGCGTTTGCTTCCTGGAATTTTGGAATATCAAGGCTACATTATAAAAAAAACCCAAAGACAAAACTACAATTCTGTTTGCCTGTGTCATTAGTCTTGTAGATTATCGACAGGAAGGCATGACTGAACTTCAGGATGCCCAGGGGGTTCAACTCATGATGTGGTAAATTTCAGAATTCGGGATCCCCAGGTCAGAATTACTGGCCTTATTCAAGCCAAAATACTTTTGAATGTCAGTCTATAAAGATCTTTGGCCAGTTTGGAGCTTTTTCTCCACTTTCCCCAGGAATCGTAGTTTGCAAGAGATTCTAGGCTCCTAGCAAGGACCAGGTAGACTCCTGCCAAGCTACAGTTCTAAGGGTTCCTTGGAACTTCCTGTTGGTAACAATTTAAGACCCAATGAAAGCCAAAGATCAGTTCTACTTCTTTCTGTGCATCCATGCTAGTGCTGCTACAAGATAAGTTTAGAGAATGAGAATAAAGTCTTTGTGAGGGAATTGAGGTAAGGATGCTTCCAGGTCTTTTCAAGAAAAGGGTAAGGGCCTTCTCAGTAGTCAGAAAGCAGAAAAGGTGAAAATATGCTGCAGGGAAGGCTGGGGAAGTCACAGAACTTACTCAGTGGAGCTCTTGTGCAAGAGCACCTTTGTCAGTTTTCTGTAAGAAGGCTCAAACCATGATCACATCCTGTTCACCTGTACCAATTAGGCAGCTGATTAATTGATGGTCTGTTGAGCTGTTCACAACCCATTTGCAGTCCTTTGCTGGAAAAGGCTATTTGCAGCCATCTGAAGCTGATAAAGGATCAGCTGAAAGTTGGGTTCTTGTGATGTTCCATCTTGGAAACTTTGATGCATAAGGTTGCCAACAGTTCCCAAGCAAGGGCAGGGGACCCCTTACCCCTAATCCAAGGAGTGGTAGAATTAAAAATGGCTGTCGGACTGATGGTGGGAACTCACTTCTGGAAAAAAAATCCAGAAGTTTTGTCACTCATCTCTAGAAATCCCTCTCTAGAAATCTGGCAATTACAGGCACAAGGCTTAGTAAGAAGAGGTCCTGCAGAGGGCCACAAAAAACACACCACACAACAATTTTGGAATAAAAAACAGGCCATGGCTTTTATTGATTACAGACCAAGGAGCACTGGCAAAGCATGGGGATGGATCCTGGAAAAATCGAGTGACCCGCCTGCCACCCAATAACCATGTCCCACAGCCCGCCTGCTGAGGGGAAAATCCTGGGAGTGACAAATACTACTAGTATCACAAGGGCAGCTGCCACTGCATGGTACCAATTTGACACCTGGGGTGAGCCTGAGCACAGCCCCCAAGATGGGCCTGCTGTGTGGTGGCTCAAATCCCCAGACCCCTTAAGGGGGTCCTCAACAAAAAAGGAGGTAGACACACAGGTCCATCACCCTGAAAAAGGATCCACCAAGATGCGCAAAACTGCCAGCTGTGACAGCAAAGAACTCAGAAAACTTTTATACCCAGGGAGGGAGGATGGGGATCCAATGAAAATTGTACTGCCACTCTTCATTGGCAGTGCTGCTTAAATTTTCCCAAGCAGGCTCTATGTCATCACTACATTTGTTGTTGTTCAGTCGCACAGTCGAGTCCGACTCTTCGCGACCCCATGGACTAGATCCCGCCAGGCCCTCCTGTCTTCCGCTGTCCTCTGAAGTTTGCTCAGTTTCATGTTCGTTGCATCGATGACACTGTCCAACCATCTCATCCTTTGCCGTCCCCGTCTTCTTTGACTTTCAATCTTTCCCAGCATCAGGGTCTTCTCCAGTGAGTGCTCCCTTCTCATTTGGTTGCCAAAGTATTTGAGCTTCATTTTCATTATCTGGCCTTCCAGGGAACAGTCAGGGTTGATTTCTTTTAGGATTGACTGATTTGATCTTCTTGCAGTCCAAGGGACTCTCAAGAGTCTTCTCCAATTCAAAGAGACCAATTAGCTGTCCCCACCCAGTTAACGTGGAGCCAGCCAACGTGGTCGACCCGGGTTTCTACCTCTGGTGGTCGTTAGCCTGAGGGGGGGGGGCCTCCTCCAGCTCTCTTCTGCCCATGCAGCAATCCAGGCTTTTCAGGTTAGTCAGGCACAGGGCTTAGTAAGAAGAGGTCCTGCAGAGGTCCACAACAAACACACCACACAACAATTTTGGAATAAAAAACAGGCCATGGCTTTTATTGATTACAGACCAAGGAGCATTTGTGAAGCGGTGAAGCATGGGGGTGGATCCTGGAAAAATCAAGCAACCCACCTGCTGCCTGATAACCATGTCCCTCAGCCCGTCTACTGAGGGAAAAACCCGGGAGTGACAAATATTACTGGTATCACAAGGGCGGCTGCCACTGTGTGGTACCAATTTGACACCTGGGGTGAGCCTGGGCACAGCCCCTGAGATGGGCTTACCATGTGGTGGCTCAAACCCCCAGACCCCTTAAGGGGGTTCCCAACAAAGAGGGAAGTTGGACACACAGGCCCATCTCCCCAAAAAAGGATCCGCCCAGATGAGCAAAACCACTACTGAGCAAACAGGGGAGTACCCCCCATGCTCCCTCCAAGGCTCCTTAGCCTGAAGCCAACAAAGCAGGGCATCCCAAATGCTGAACAGCCAAATGTACATTCCCCATTCTGATAGGTGAACCCCATCCCCCCTGTACAGAAACTCATGCCGAAAAGAAATGTCCATGTACCGGATGACGGAGCCTCCTAAAGCCATGGTGAAACTTCCTGCATACTTGCTAACTTTTCATCTTGCTAGGTTACTCTCTCTGGATTGATAGCCGCTCTCCAATTCCAGCATTCCAAGATCTCTGACCAGAATAACCGGGTGTGAGGAAGGCATGCAGATGGGATCTCAAGATCTGCTGCAATTGTATGACGTAATTCAGAACCCTTTGTGGCTGGCAAGTCATTCTCTCCAAGCTGGATAATTAGGGCATCTGGTGGGCTGTGCACAAAAACTCGCTGAGCTACCACTTCCAAGAGGGAAGCCCAATGCATACCCCTCTGGCCCATCCAGGTGATTCGCAGGTACTTGTCAAGACCCACTGATTTCCCCCAGTAAGAGACAGCAGCATACTGACCAGCCCAGTAGACAATACTGTGCCTTACAATCCAGACCATTCTGAGCAGACCGGCATATATGAAGCAATGTGGATGAATGTATGATCGAAAGGTAGCTGAGCGCCAGCAGCCAATAGCCTAGATTTTGGAAGCAGGTAGGCCCAACGTAGATACAGTGGTGGCAGCACCAATATGAAAAGAGTGGGTGCCAAATTCTGAAGATGGTGTCATTGAGTGAAAGCTGCCAATTGTCAGAACTGTGCCGGGAGGAAGCATAGATTTCCCCATAGTTGAAGGCACCAAAAAAGGCAGGTGTGAAAGCTGCTGAAAACAGGCTTACCTCAAATGAACAAATTTTTGGCTGTACCTGTATGATATCACAGAGCAATTCTGTAGTAATTGGTCTGCGAGGCTCTGAAGCTGAAGGAGAGGACCTTTTCCAACCCTCCAACACTCGCCTGGCCACAAAAGAATTACAAAGGTGATGGTATTAGTAGTCAGTCAGTCAGTTAGCCTTTATTGGCATAAAACAATACCATACAAGAGGATTACTATAACAAAATATACATATAAAACCATATAAAACCATACTTATAAAACCAGGTATTTTGCAAACTACATAGTATTGCATAACGTTACATAAAACAATTTGTTACAAAGTGTTGCTCATTTAGATAGTTTTTCCTGACATAGCTTTATAGCTGATTGTAAAAACATGGCTACCTTCACTAATATTTCAGTAGCAGAGTCATTCAGAAGACGATGCACTTTTAAAGCATCAGGAAGGTCCATCATGTTGGCTAAAATAGGGTTTAAATATCTAAAACGTATGTCTACATAAAATTGGCAGTGCAAACAGATATGTAAAACTGTCTTGATGCATCCAGAGTTACAATGACAAAGTCTAGATGTATATGCTATATTATTATATCTCCCATGCAAGACTGCTGATGGTAGTGCATTGAATCTTGCTAGTGAAAAAGCTCTGCGCTGTTGTGGTGCTTGTATATTAGATAGGTATGTGGCCATTCAGCCTACCATGAGGGGAATCTCAAAATTCAGAGGGGAGCAAGATTTGTTGGCTAAGCTGTATAGCCTTTGTGTTTAATTGTCAAGGACTCTGCATTTAATCATCTGAAAAGCACCCATAAAAGTGGGCATAAGCAGTGAGTCCAATGGGATGCCCATGGCAGTTATTTTGTTCTCAATGAGTGGTAGCCAGTTAGACATGTTTGACTCTGTGAATGTTTGTTGTATAAGGCTCCCTTGGTCTACACTGTAATGTAGATGCAGCCAATATTTTATTGTCATTACCCATACACCAGATTCCACAGAATTTAACCCAGTTTCTAAACACAAGGCTGCATAAGGTACATAGTGCGACATTCCCATGATCTTTCGAAGAAATTTAGATTGAACACATTCTATTGTGCCATTAAGTGCACTTATCCATATTGGAATACCATACAGGAGTCAGGGGGTTACTTTGCCCTTGAAGACTTTTAATGCCGCTGGTATGAATCGAGTGCCTCTGGTGTAGAAGAATCGGGAAATGGCAGAAGCATTTATGTTGGCCATATTTATTGCTGAATTATGCTGTACAGACCAAGATGCATTATACTGGAAGTGCAGACCTAAGTATCTAAAATTTTGTCTCCAATGGTCCATTTGAATGGTTTCCAAGTTTTGGAAAAGACAAGTATTTTTGATTTTTCATGGTTTAAAAGTAATTTATTTGTTATAAAATATGAAATACATTTATTTAGTTAACACTTTAAGCCAACTTTGGAGCAACTTCCAGCAATGAGGACTGCCAAAAAACGTCCTGCACTGTTGATGCACCTCAGAATGCCAAGCTGATCTGCTGCACAACTACTTGAAAACAGCTGAGAGACCAGGAAGAGGAGGATCAGCCGAGTCACTCTGAGAGCAGCTGAGCAGAAACCGAAAACATCCTAGTTGAGCAGATGAGTGGAGAGGGGAGCGATCGATCCAACAAAAATCGCACTGCCAGGCTTCACTGGCAGTGCTGCTTAAATTTTCCTGGCCAGGCTCTATGTCATCACTACGTAAAGGTAAAGGTTCCCTTGCTCGAAAGCCAGTCGAATCCGACTCTAGGGTTGTGGTGCTCATCTCCGTTTCAAAGCCGAAGAGCCAGCGCTGTCCGAAGACGTTTCCGTGGTCATGTGGCCGGCATCACTAAACACCAAGGCGCATGGAACGCTGTTACCTTCCCACCAAAGTGGTACCTATTTATCTACTTGCAATTTCTTGCTTTCGAACTGCTAGGTTGGCAGGAGCTCACTCCGTCATGTGGCACCCGGGTCTTGAACTGCTGAACTACCGACTTTCCACAGCCTGCAGTTCAGCGTCTTAACCACTTGAGCCCCCGCAGCTACGTAGAGCCCGCCAAATTCAAAGAGACCAATCAACTGTCCCGACCCAGCTAATGTGGAGCCAGACAACACGGTCACCCCAGGTTCCCACCTCTGCTGGCCATTAGCCCGATGGCAGGGGGGAGAGAAGACTTCTTCCAGCCCTCTTCTACCCATGCAGCAATCCAGCCTTTTCAGGTTAGTTTTTGGCCGCATTTCCTAAAGGCGTCACTTCTGGATTTTTCCTGCAAGTGACATCATGTTGTCACCGATGGTCATGTTGTCACTCCATGTTCCCAGCCTAAACAAATTAGGTTTGAGCTCTATCATTGGCTGTGGTCACACACACTAAATAATCCACTTTCAATCCACAAGCATATCGTAGGGACCTCCACACTTTTCCAAACTGTAGCTATAACCATTTTTGTAGCTACTAAAAGCAAGGCAATCAGTATTTCCTGGAACTTTAGAACCAATTCTTCTGGCCACAAGTTTAGAAACAATATTTCTGGCACCATAGGTTACAGTTACTCCAGTAATTAAACATGCCTCATGTAGTACCCTTTCCCAAAACTTCTTGATTTCCCTGCATTCCCACCAACAATGTGCATATGTTCCTATCTCGCCACACCCCTTCCAACATAGTGGTGAACATGAACCAGAAATACGTGACAGCTTCTGAGGTGTGAAATACCAACGTGTAGCAATTTTAAATCTCTGAATTCTTACATTTATTATCCGGGACACAAAAATAGCTGAACTCCATATCTGAGACCATCACCGGAAATGTGTCATAAGGCCACAAACCCCGCCCCAAAGGGTCCCGGCCGCCACCACCGGCCTTGCAGCTCCACTGCCGAGCACCATGAGGGGCCCGGCGGTGGACCTGCAAGGCCGGCGGGAGTGCAAGGAAGCCCCGCTAAGGCCCTCCCTGG
The DNA here is from genome assembly GCF_001447785.1 of Gekko japonicus. Classification (NCBI taxonomy): domain Eukaryota; kingdom Metazoa; phylum Chordata; class Lepidosauria; order Squamata; family Gekkonidae; genus Gekko; species Gekko japonicus. The sequence continues at coordinate 322,423 of NW_015162003.1, read as the reverse complement.
CGGCAGACAGGCAGGGGTGGTGAGGCAGGGAGGAAGCAACTTACCCTCCCTCTTCTTCTGCCTCCTCCTGGCTGAATGAGGGCCGGAAGCGGGCTGGCCGGAAGCCCCCCGGTACCTCACCCGGGGGAACTGCATTCCCCCGCGTTCCCCCCCGAAATGACCTCTGCATGAGATGATGATTGTTGTTCATATTATATTGCAGTATAAACTCAAACTTTGTTAATGGAGCAGACAGAATCACACCCATTTTCACTTGATCAGAGAATCCTGAGAGCCCCAGTATAATCTTCTTTCTTCGGGCATCCCAGATACGTGAGATGGCAAATAACAATTGATTATATTGGACCTCTTCCAGTCTAAATTGTTGCTTATTCCAGGGTGTGATCACACCCAGAATTAGACATGCCATAGGCGCGAATGCCAGGCAGCTTTTAAGGGCGCGATCAGACGCAAACATCTGGGAAGCATCCTGCATCCATTGCCAAACTGTTTTGCTCCGCCACAGAAGCAGAGTAAAAAGGCACTGGGGAAAGTTCAGTAGCAAACAGGTTTGCTACAGGCCAGGAATGGACTTTCCCCTGTGTGATCACACTAGCGCACTCTCATGGCGTTGGGATGGTCTGATCGGGCCATCCCGACTCCATGCCATTGTTTTTTCCCCCATTTCAGTATGTGCATCATTGCACACCGCATAGGGAGCACTCAGTGCGGAGATGCGAATCTTTGATCTCCCATTGAAGCACACTGGAAACACACGACAACTCCCCTGATTCACCCATGGTGTCATCTGATCATACAGTGGCGGGCTCCCATGCAGCTCCCAGAGACTGTGTGATCGCGCAACTGTGGGTCAAATTCCTACAGAACCAATAGCCTCGCTTGCCCCCCACGTTATCTCGTGTGTGTGACCGCAACCCCAGACTGTCTCAGCAACAGTTCTTGGACAGGCGTACTCATTGTGAATCACTATCCAGTCTGGTGGATTCTCTGTTCTTAGCATTCTTATTATGTTGGAAAACCTTAATCAATTCATAGCAAATGCATAAATTTGGGTAGGCTATTCCTCCCCGCCTAACTGGCCTGCACATGGTTTTCAGAGTTATCCATGGCTTCTTGTTATCCCACATGAGTTCATTCAATATATTTTGCCATGCCCTCAACATTGTATTAGGAATCTCAACTGGGATTGCTCTAAAGCAAAAAATGACCTTCGGCAGCAAGAATGATTTAATAAGGTTATATTTTTCTACTCATGAGAACTTCCTGAATAAGTTCCGTATGATTACACTTCAATAGGTCATCTAGTTGAGCGGGATTTTGATGCCTAGATAAGGCAAAGTTGTTACCCATTGAAAGCCAAGTGAGACTCGAGGCAGCCAGGAACCTCCTTCCCAGGGCAGGGCAATACTCATGTCATCTGGGAGCCACTATCTCTGGGCCAGGAGAGATGCCTCCCATCCTCCCTCTCCCTCCCATTTCCCAGGAAACCTGTTGAAAGGAAAAACAGGCCTGGTGTCCTTGAAATGGGAGCCCCATATATTCTCCAATATTTCTAAAAATGTATGGAACCTGCACACCAGTATTCTCGAGGATCATGAATAGCACTCCAGATTCCTGGATATACCCCAAAATACCATTTAGGCCCTGGCCCCAATACTAATACCATCACTGACCGCCTGTGCACCGCCGATATGACCCAGACTGAAACACCAGCTGACTGTACTTCTATGCCGATGCTACTAACACCTTGCCATCATTATACAATTTGCACTAGCACTTTATGTCATGTTTTTATATTTATATTTTATATGTTTTTCTGCTCTTCTGTTTAATAAATTTATGTAAGCCGCCCTAAGCCTGCTCTGGCAGGAAGGGCGGGTTATAAATTAATTAAATAAATAAATTCAAGTATATAATCAGACCAGATATCCACGCAATGGTCACCTCGAGGTTGCACTACTGCCATGCTCTCTACATGGGGCTGCCCTTGGCACAACTCTGGAAACTGCAGCTGGTGCAAAATGTGGCAGCCAGGCTGTTGATGGGCCTCTCTATGTGAGAGCACATCCAGCCTGTGCTGAAGGCAGTTGTGACCCGAACTCCTCTAAGGACGGTTCCGGGAGCCCAATTCTGAATTATCTACAACAGTGGGCGTGGTGTGAGTTCTTGTCCAATGTATACAGAGGTCAGATTGGCCAACGAAACGCTCCTAATTCCCAGGAATTGAGACAACACGCTAGGTTTATGAATAAATGTTGCCTTTTTACTAAACAGTTCTCAAGCATATGAAAACAGATGCATACACAGATTCTCACAAGATCCTTATTTACAATAGTTCATAGAAAGCAATCAGCAAGGAAAATAACAAAAGCAGCAGACAAGGGGGATAAGACAACATGATATCGCTTATACTTATCTGAGGTTCCAGCTGAGAAGAAATCTCCTCTTAGAAGAATGGGGCAGCTTAAGGGCTAGCGGGTGAGCTCTGAAAACACACGGACCGGACCAGCCAAGCCACGTGCGGGTTCCCTGGTCCGGATTCCAGGGAACACAGTCAGAATCACCTGCAGTACTTAAGTTGCAAGGTGGGGAGGGGATGGGTACCAGAGAAACAAAGGCTGTGTTCCTCTTTTTAAAAGCTACGTTTTTGGGCTTGGCTTACGGCCATAAACCCTTGGGGTCCGTCCTCTATGCTAAGGCTATAGGGCAAAGAGT
>NW_015162003.1:312322-319692 GCF_001447785.1 Gekko japonicus | reverse complement strand
AGCGGGAAATATGCAGATATGCTACCCTAACTTCAAAGGGGGCCATGTGGCCAGGTGTGAAACTGTCATTTCCATTGGCAACCTTTGACTTGCAGAAGATGTGCGTGGTCCATAGGCAATCAAGGAAGTTGTCTTTGTGATTCCAAAACCAGATACCAGGGAGAATTGTGTGCTTTCCCACAGTTCGCCAATGGTGGAAAAGCCTGTTGTTTCTCCAAGTCTCTCATTGTGCATAATGGCGCTGGTCTCCTTTGTCCAGAGGCACTCTGGGAGATTCCAGGGAGGCATGTGTCCTGTGGCAGGCAGCTCAAGCCATGCCCATCCATAGGCAGCATGAGGTGCAAGGCCAGCCATTCAAAGACACAGCATCAAACACACACAGCAGTGATCCCTGAGTCCCAAATGCACAGATACACAGACATTTGACCAACACAGCATAAGCACAGTACAGACAAAATGCAATTGCAAACACACATGGTAACACAGTGCACTGGCTGCCAATACCATACTGGATTCGCGTCAAGGCGCTGGTTTTAACCTTTAAAGCCCTTTATGGTCAGGGACCTGCCTACCTGAGGGACCGCCTTTCCCCATATGTTCCCCAGAGAGCACTACGGTCAGGGTTGCAAACTCGTTTGGCCCCTGTGGTCCTACGGATGGCAGGCTGGAATCGACCAGGACCAGGGCCTTTTCTTTGGCAGCTCCAACCTGCTGGAATGAGCTCCTGGATGAGATCAGGGCCCTGCGGGACCTCGCACAGTTCCGCAGGGTCATGAAAATGGAGCTCTTTCACCAGGCATTTAGGTAGGAGCTGTGTTATCATCTATGGCCGGTGTCAACCTATTCCCAGCCTGAGCCCACCGACAATGCATTGACCAATAAATGCACTTTATTGTACCGATACCGCCATTGTTTTGTTAATTGCTTTTAATAACTTGTGTATCTATATATCTAATAGCCAAGATATATATCTAAATCTGCACACTGTACACTGGGGGCACTTTTGGGGCAGAGAGATTTTCCTGCACACTTGGAGCAGTCCCCAGGTGTGCAAAAAAATCTAAAAAGTTGAAAAAATATATGAGGCATATTTAAATCTCCCCAAAAGTAAAAGCGTTCCCTACAAATGTGCAGGGAATGCTGTGGCCATTGGGGGGGAGGCTCGGCAGGCCCGGTGGCTGGGAGCCGCTTGGGCCTCATCACCAGTGCCAGGGGAGAGTGGGAGAAGGCTCAGTGGGCCCGGCAGCTGGAAGCCACTCAGACCTTGCTACCAGTGCCCAGGGGGAGCAGGAGAAGGCTCGGGAAGCCTGTGCAGCTCACTGCTGGTGCGGGGAGGGGAGAAGGATTGGCGGGCTGGTGGCTGGGAGCCGTGTGGGCCTCGCTGTTGGTACCAGGGGGGTTGGGGGGAGAAGGATTGGTGGGCCCAGGCCTTGTCATCAGTGCAGGGATAGGTGGGGGAGAAGGCTCACCTTCACCTGTGGCCCCCTCCTCCTCCTCCACGTGGAGCTCCTTCTCCCCCCCCCCGCACCGCTTCTTGTTTTATACTAATATTTGTATTGTTGTTTATTTATCGGTTCTTGTGTAGGCCGCCCTGAGCCTGCCTCAATGGGGAGGGCGGGGTAAAAATCAAATAAATAAATAAATAAATCTCAGTAGGAATCCCTAGTTTGCATAGCACCTATTTGCGTAGTTGTCCTTCCCCCCAACCCCCCTAAGACAAGTACTTTATTGCAGGGGTCATTTCGTAGAAAAAGAGTTGCAGGAGCTCATTAGCATAACTCATTAGCATAACCTATTTGCATATGACACACACCCTGACATCACCAGAAGTGTGTCAGAAGGCAACACCCACCACTCAGGCTCCACTGGACTGTTTTGGATTCCTAGCTATTGGGGGGGGGAACGTGCAGATCTGTCCTTGCAGAGGAGGGAGAGCTTGTACCTGAATAAAACTTGGTGTTAAAGGTGCCACTGAACTGTTTTGGACCGGGGGGCCAGGGGAGGGCTCTCCAACTTACCTGGCTGCTTCTTGCTCTGACTGAGGGTTGCTGGGAGCAGGAGGTGGGGCTTGTTGCATGTGCCCACCCCCTGGACTTTTTACTGCCGGAGCGCCACTCCTGTGCGCTCCTGCAGGAAATGACCCCTGCTTTATTGTATAAATAAATAAAAACAGAAGCATTGTACATAACTATGGACCACATAGACTATTTAATTTTCTCCCAGTATTCTTTTTCTAACAGGTAAAAATGGATAATTATCCTGGCTCTTTGTCCATAGCCAGTTTTCTGCTGTGTCAAAGATGAGGGCATGGAAAGACTTCCCTTCTTTGCACCTATTCTTTCCTGCAACTCTTAACTTCTCTAAGAAGTTAAGAAAATAATTTTATTGCCTAACAGGGGGGAAGGTTGCCTTAATTTTGTTGTCACTGGGAGTCTAAATGTGTAAGGACAGCTGCTGTGCTCAAGCAACAATGCAATCAGTTAATGCTTTCAGCAGGGAGACATTAGCCTTCTCTGCCTGCTAGGCGGGGGAAACAACTTATTTTGGGAACTTTTTAAAGAGAATTTATCTTTTCCCTTAAGTTGTAGAAAGGCAGGAGAAACAAATAAACAAAGAGAGATACTACGAGTATATTAGCACACTATTATATACTAGTAAAATGCCCATCATTATGACAAGTGGGATAGGTACAGGGAAGGCTGTATATTACGGAGACTCTTTCTCTGCCCATCCCTGGTGATGCTAGCATTTGGAGTGAAAAGCAGATTTCCCCATGGTCAAGTCTCATGTCTGTCCCAGATTGCTGCTCATTTACTTTATCCCATCTTCTAGCCAGTGGAACAAAATTGAATCAAGCCAGCTCCATCTATGTAGCCCTGTCCTGAATTTTGAAAGGTAATGCTGGCTTTCATATACATTGATACTAGCAAGATGCCTGTCCTTATCAATGAATGCAATGGTGTGCTGGGATGGGCCAAGTATTTTTGGTACCCTAGACTATGACTTTGGTGCTCCCCCCATTCAATAGAGAGAAAAATAAAAAGCCTAGAGTTAACATTTTACTTATTGGGCATTTTAAATGAACAATGTAAAATAAAATGAGATAAGCTCTTCAAAAATGCTCCCTGTTCCATCATGGCAGTTATGGCAGCCCAGAGGAATTTCTAGGAGCCAGTAGAGGAGGCTCCTCTCACTTTTCTGGCACCTCTCAAGATCCAGCATCCTAGGCTATCACACAGGTTTGCCTAGTGATTAGTCCAGCCCCAACTGCAAGAATCCCTGAAACTGCAGTGCATCCTTGTGTGTACTGTACTCTGGTTTAGAGCATTCAGCGCAGAAAAGAATGTTTCCTCTTTCCACACCATTTCTCATGTGCAATGCAGTATCTTTTCCACAAAATCAATGACAACTCTCCGTGAATAGAACTGAAAGTTAAGGAGTATGCTGAATGAGTTCATTATGGGTGTGTGACAACCCTTTCCACTCACACAGAGTGCCTACCACCCTCTTAAACCTCTCTCTCAGGTTATGGGTTATACATCGGTCAGGACCTCAGAAGCTACCCTCCTTGTCTCTTTTAAAATATATAGAAAGTCATGACCATTTCACACCTCAGTTCCTCTCTCTCACTCCCAGAGGCATCCACAGACAGAGTAGCCCAGCCCCCTTTAATAATCAGCCCTCATTCACTATTACCACCAATGGCCCTCCTCTTTGTTTGGGAAAATAAGCTCTGCCATAGGAGAGGCCAGAGAAGAAGAAGAGGAGGAGGAGGAGGAGGTGGAGGAGGAAGAGATTGGATTTATACCCCGCCCTTCACTTGGAGTCTCAGAGCGGCTTACAAACTCCTTTCCCTTCCCCTCCCCACAACAGACACCCTGTGAGGTGGGTGGGGCTGAGGGAACTCTGACACAAACTGCTCTTTTTCAAGGACAGCTGTGCCAGAGCTTGTGACTTACCCAAGGTCACATCAGCAGGTGTAAGTGGAGGAGTGGGGAATCAAACCCAGTTCTCCTAGATTAGAGTCCGCACACTTAACCACTTCATCAAACTGGTACAAGGGATCACACACCAATTTATACCAATGTCTGGTACAATAGGAAGACCCCAAATTTGAAGAGTAAATTAAATAGTTTTGATTTAAAAAAATTCCTTAATTACAAGCACACTAAGCATTCAAAAGGAGCAAGCAATACAGAACTAAGCAGAGGTGATTGATAGCAAATAGATGGATCAGTTACACAACCTGTCCAGACATGCAGAATCCATGGAGAATTTTGGGGGTGGGCTGCCAGTTGGCATCAGGGCAGAGGCACACTCTGAGACCATGTGCGTGAATGGATATAGACACTAGAGAACAATGCTGACCAATGGGAGGTCTTGAGGGGCTTGCCCCAGGTAAAGACAAAAGATTACCTGGGTCAATCATGGGTTCCAGGGGGTGCGGTTGTCAGGAGGGGCACAGCCCAGGTGTGTTCAGTGAGGTCTCAGAGGGGCAGAGTCTGGATTAACAATAGCTATGATGGGATTACTGGAGAAGGCTGAATGAATCTGAGGATCACTAATGGTTCTGCAAAGGCAGATTGAACTGATTCCCAAGTATAGACAAAAGGTGGGGGATGAGTCCCTGATTAGCATTAGGAAGGATCACTAAACATTTGAATGTATGATTGGTTTATCTCGGTATCCTGAGAGAAGGAGTAGGAAAGACAGTTCTGAAGACAAAGGATTCCCACATAGACATAGGTGCACACAAAAAGGGCTGGGTAAAGGGTTATTCACCAGGTGGTCTTTGAATAGCTTTTAGAAATACAGATAATTTATTCGGTGGAACTAGCATTGTTTCATATGCATACCTTTGCTGGGTGGCGGAGAAGACTGGAGGTTCACTCTGAGAGCTGCCTTTATTCCACCTGAAAATGGAGAGCCTCTTCCAGAGATATGGCTTGCTCTGTGTTTCAGAACCAGGGGTGTCTTCCTTGGTCTGAGATTGAGAGTCACTGGCTCAGGTTGGAAAGTGGGGTGCCTCTGCTGTAGAGTAAAGCAGTTCCTCTGGGCTACATCACACAGAGCTATTGGAGCTGGGGCTCAAACACTGTTCCAATCACTCTTTGCCACAATTTATTCATATCCTATAACATATGCATATATAGACCAAAAGATTAAATCATGTGTGTCTTTCTTTCTCTAAGACATGCAGCCCATAGGGTTAATCCAAACAAAAAAACCCTTTTATTTATGATATGAACAAAATACTGAGGAAAGTAAAGTATAAGTAACAATGTTTCTCTTCCACTTAACTTTTGAGCTGAGGTCCTATTCCTGCAAATGAGATAGCTACAATTTGACTATTTTTAGCCTGCTCTAAGCAGCTCTTCTGCCCAATTCTGCTGTCAGAAATCCTATTTTCCCCTCCTCATCTCCTAAGCTGTCAATTCCTCTGCTACTAACTCCTCATGGTCATTTTCAACTGCTGTTTTCCAAGTCCTACTCTACATTCTCTCCATTCTCATTGGTTGCTCTTAGGGAGAGCTGAACCTATCCTGTCCATCCCAGGGTGGAACTAAAGCTGATCCCTCTTCTTGATGCTTAGAGACATTAAGAATCAAGCATGCCCATCCTACCTGCACCGGTCCATCCTGGACTGACCCTATTAGAATGTTAATGAAAGTAGGCAAAATGGGACAGAATTCTAGGAAGTAGTTTTTGTGTATCTATTAATATAATCTATTTCTTGTTTGATAGTAAATGTTGAACCTGTACATACTGAAATTTTAATGGATGGTAACAGGATTTTCATACAATGTTTCACAACTTTCTGTACTAGGCTGCTGACTAAACATTGAGATTTTATTATCTACATATTCACATATTTAATTTGTTAATACACATCACTCCAATCTGTGACATACATGGCTGACTTTAATTCCAGCACCCTGCTTACTACAGCACATTTAGCACTGTAAAGCCTCTAGGACTTTATGAATACTGGGGTAAAGCAAACAATATTGATGACACTATAAATAGAGATTTGAATGATTACCCAAAACAAATGAATGATACCAAATTTCCAAGGATGGAAGTAATATCAATTTCCCTGATGTTTTAGTTAGAGATACTCAAACACCAGCTGCTTTGGCTCATTTTCTGTTAATCAGTCACAAACATGGAGTCAGTTTTTCCATTGATCATTCAGCTGTCTGTGAGCAGTTCACACCTGTTTGTCAAGTTACTTTTTGCATCTTCAAACAGTGCAGTATCCTACAGTACAATCAGCAGTGTTTCATATATGTGTCCTCAAACCATCTAGTTATAACTTTGCCCTCTCCCATGGACCTGTCCTTATTGTATATCACTCAACAATCAGTCAATATATAAATAAACAGTACCCAGATCAGTCATCCAGTAACACATTTTTATAAGAAAAATGTCTTACGATTTCATGGTTGTTTATGTCTGTGTTATTGAGGCTATTTTGTGTGTGCACCTTTTTGCAAGCCTTATGAGAGGTGTAGTTCCCATGCTATATAATTTAATTACCTCACCCAACTATCCATGTCTCTGGGTGAGAATTGGTTTCACTTACTGTGCACATCCTAAAGTGCCTGCAATGCAAGGAAATGAAACTACACCACCACAGCTACAGTGGAGCAGCAGAGGTGTTCAATAGATTTTGGATGGCAGCAAGCCGAACAGATCTGAGGCTCAGTTTCCAGCTGTTGAACTGAGTATGTTCACCTGTCAGACATATTTGCTGCAAAGTTCATGGCATCCTAATTATGTTATACAAGAGGTGGACCCACGATACTCACGGGGGTGGGGGGTGGGTGGGGAGGGAGGCAGAGCTGACATTTTGTAAGAGCCACGTGTATTGCTAGGGTATATCCTTGTTCGTATCCTGTGCCCCCCTTCACCTGCAAGTCCTGATTCTTCTCCTCTGCCTGGCTCAGGAGGAAGCCTTCGGCCAGGGCTACTGCCTGGGAACTGGTCTCCGGCCCGCACTCCCTCACCCAGCTCTCCTCCCTCCCTCCCTCCCTCCCTCATCCTCCCTCCCTCTCCAAACCACCTGCTCTTGGACCACTGGATTATCCTCCTCCAGGCTCTGCCAGATCCCTCTGTGGAGTCAAGGGCCGGAGCTGCGACCTCTTGCAGAGGGAACTCTGCCCATGTGCAGAGGGCAGTCGGGTTGGTCTGCAGCAGCACAACCCTGATTGAGTCCCTGAGAGACCCACGACAGGTTCGGGGGGTGGGGAGGCTCTCCAGAGTCGCAGGGAAATCTCGCAAATGAAGGATTACTTTGTGACTTCTCTCGTTGCCTTGAAAGCTTCTGCACCGGCTCCTAGGCTGCCGCCCCGCCCTGAGCAACCACG
>NW_015162003.1:294001-311597 GCF_001447785.1 Gekko japonicus | reverse complement strand
CCCCCAAGTGCCCCCGGAGTGCTGATTTAGCGATCCGCACTCACGGGGGCAACTTGGCTATTAGATATATAGATAATGTGGTCTTCTTGTTGCCCCCATTATGTATACAGGAACATGCATTTTGCCTGTGAATCAAGATTAGGGTATCTTAAAGTGCAGTTATTTATTAATTAAATTTGTTATCAGACAAAAGGTATAGAAGCTAACAATATGTGATTTAGTACCCAATGTACTATTGGGTCCTCAAATGTCAGAGTGTGTAAGCTTCACAACCGAGCCATTGATCTCAGATCAGAATTGTTCTACAGAACACAACCAACATACTCTAATCCTCGTTTCAGTATTACAGATATTAAGTGAAATTTCAAGTTGTGGCATGATATACAAAACAGTTGAATTTAATCAAAGAGGGAGACAATGTTCAGAAAGTGATTGAATTAAGACACAGCCCTGAAAGGGAAAAGCATCTGGAGGTAATTGGGTATGCTGTTTTTTGAAAGGTGTACTGGGGAAACAGAATTAATGTATACTAGAAAAGCATATTTTGGTTTGAAATGCAGTAATCTAGAGATACTGGTGGGTGGGCTAGTATTTAAATAAAATGTATTACAAATTATGTATGCAAAACACACATTTTGTGCTGAGCTTGTTCCTTGAACTTTCAGGATTTATTCATTTCTTTCAGTGCTCATCACCCATCTTTCTTCCAATGAAAAGGGACCCAATGAAATGGGCTTTACGGCAGGATAATGTACTGCCAGGATAATGTGAGAAGCTCGGGACCCTTCAAAGGAGCCAGCTCTATAGCTCCTCCCCGTGTCAGTGATGCCCCAGTTTGGGGGAGGAGCATTGCTGGTAAGAGGAGAAAGCACTCTATAGGCTTAGGTTGCCAGGTCGCTCCATCTTGCTGATGGGGGGATTTGGGGGCTGTTCCGGGAGTGGATGGGGTGTCGTGCAATGCACTGATGTCACCCAGAAGTGATGTTAGCGTGTTAGTGATGTCGGTGACAAATTTTCTCCTCCACACACACCCTATACACTTTAAAAATTAATATCAGCTCATTTCCCTCCCCCTATTTGTGCCTCTCTGGAGGGGGAGGCAGTGGGCTGTTTCTACCCTGCCTCCCTCAACCCAGTTTTGTCCCCTGAAGTTTGCTTTGGTTACTACCTAGTTGTTGCTCACTCCCAGCCAGCCAGCCAGCCAGCCAGCCTTCCTGCCTCTTTCGCTCCCCCACCTTTCCAGTCTCTCTCTGAGTTTGTAGTCTGAGTGTCTCCTTCCAATTTTATTTATATTCTGGGCATGAGCAACAAGAGAAGGGAGGAGGATGTGCAATTTGGCAGCTGGCAGTGTGCATGGGTGGGGAAGGGGCATTGGACTGCTTGTTGCAGAGTGGGGGACTGAAAGGAGGGGAGAGATAGTCTTGCTACGAATCCCAGAAATTCCTTTAAAGGTGGCGGGAGCACTTGGCCTTCCCTTCACACAAATCTGGCCCACACTGGGAGTTGTGTGTATGTTAATCCACGCATTTGTTTGTCAACAGTTCTTGGAGTTGGTTTGTCTCGGCCCGTATCAATGCCCCCCCATGCACACATTAGTCTTTACTATTTTTACTACTATTACTACCATTGCTACAAGTTCTCGTTACACCTCACACATTTTAGTCTTTCTAAGCTCTGTTTTCAATCACAGATGCACTGACTTTGCTTCTGGGTGATGTCAGCACATTGTGCAGGACAACACTGTTTGGAGGTGGGGGAATCCCCACCACCACCACCGCCGGCTGGCTGGTCTCCTGCAGGCAGGAGCCTGTGAAAGTGGGGGATCTCCTGCTTCCACCTGGGGACTGGTATCCCTACTATAGGCTCATAAATTTTGGGGACACTTTAAAGCAGCATGCCTAAATATTTTTAAGCTACATTCTTCAACATTAGCCAAGACTGTACAAGCTACAAGTGGTTTCGGGTTTTAGAAAGGGATTTTGAGTAGCTTTCCAATGGGTTCCATTACCCAATGTATCAGTGAAGCTATACAATCAGGCAACGTAACTCCAGTCCTGAAAGAACAAGACAATTCCATTTATGTTTTGCATCCATTAGTCACATGTGCTATGGAATCATTTCTGGGAGAAGACTGCAGCAGGGTGATGTCACTTTCAGGTTTTTGGCTGGAAATCATATCACATTATTGTGTGATGCCTTTTCTACCTGTCTGCCCCCAAAGTCCTTCTGCCACCCACGAGAGCCGCCCACTGGCTCCCTGGTATCTCCATTTAAAAGGATCAGGTGATATAACAGGCCTGTACCTAAGAGCTTGAATTCACCCAAAGCATGGAGAAACCGTTACCTTACAGCTAAGCAGAGAAAATTCATATTCTACATGAAATTACCAAGCAGGTGGCAAAGTTCTTGGCAAATGTACAGAAAGGGAAAAAGGGAAAGGGAAGAGGGGAGAAAGAGGAGGGGAAAAGGAGGGGGAGGGAGAGGAAGAGAGAGAGGCTACATAGTGTTTAACCTTGTTTTATAACATTTCTCCTTCCTTTGCTATTTGTTCAGCTTACTTACTGTAACTGGTTTTAACTTTAGTGACAATTTAGATTATTGTGGTTTTTTTCAGCTTTTATTATTACTGTTGTTGTTCAACACTATAGTTATTTGTATTTACATTGCTTTTACTTTGGCTACTTGGCAAACTGTTGTTGGTTCTCCTTTGATGTTATTTCTATGCCAATAAAGGTTGTGATGATGATGATGATGATGATGATGATGATGATGATGATGATGATGATGATGATGAGAGCTGAAAATTTCCAGCTGGCTTTAACTGAAAGTGGGGCATAGAACTGGAAGGCTGCATAGTTTGTTCTTTGTGATGTAAGACTAGCAAATGTGTTGCTTGCTATTGGAGTGTTGATTTGTTTCCAATATGTTTTGCTTTTGTATCCGTAACTAAAAAACAAAAAAATTAAAAGATACCTTAGGTCTCCTGTTCTCTCTCTCTCTCTCTCTCTCTCTCTCATTATAAAGGAACTAGGCTCTTTTGCCCCATAGACCAGATTTAGATTTTTTCCCGAAATAGGAATTTTAAAACCAACAGGCTGTTAGTAATGCCCATTTCCTCTTGAGGCAATATTCATATTTCTCTTGAGCCAAGTATTTCATATGATATGATGTCACTGATGATTGGTTCATAATGTAAGCACTATTTTGAGTAGTTTTGTATGTTTAGTGGCAGCCTGTTTATGAATATACAAGTGGGAAACAGCAAGGACTTGTGGGAGGCATGTCATTTCCTCCTCCACCACCATTTCTTCTTTCCCTTTCCTAAAAGCTCCCATAGCCTCTCCTCTTTTCCTGCTTCTCTCTCTCCTTCTGTGGTTGCCAGCCTCCAGGTGGGGCCTGGTGATCTCTTGGAATTACAAAAAATCTCCCAGATACAGAGATCACTTCCTCCATTAGGGTTGCCAGCTCTAGTTTGGGAAATTCCTGGAGATTTGAGGGTGAGAAGGAGATGGAGATGGAGCAGTGGCGCAAGCAATAGAATGCTTGCAAGTAACATCATAACGAACAGCCCTATGGCTGTTCGAGACCCACCGTGGCCGGGGTGAGCACCCGGCCCCAGTCCTAGCTCCCGCCCACCCAGTGGTTCGAAAATTAAATGCAAGTAGATAAATTGGGTACCTACCCTTAGAAGGGTAGGGGGCACCCTCCTCCTAGTGGGGACGTGGTGGGAACTTCAGTGGCGGCGGCGATGGCGGCAACGGCGGTGTGGCGATGCAGCGCGGCGATCCCTGGTGGCCGATGGAACAACAAGAATCCAGCACTCGGCATCCGGTGCTCGACGGCAGTGGAGGTGGAGCAACGGAGGAGCGCACGGCAACATGAGCGGCGCAGGCGCTGACTCCAGTGGACCGCCGAGGAAAGAATGGGGCCTGGTGATCTCTTGGAATTACAAAAAATCTCCCAGATACAGAGATCACTTCCTCCATTAGGGTTGCCAGCTCTAGTTTGGGAAATTCCTGGAGATTTGAGGGTGAGAAGGAGATGGAGATGGAGCAGTGGCGCAAGCAATAGAATGCTTGCAAGTAACATCATAACGAACAGCCCTATGGCTGTTCGAGACCCACCGTGGCCGGGGTGAGCACCCGGCCCCAGTCCTAGCTCCCGCCCACCCAGTGGTTCGAAAATTAAATGCAAGTAGATAAATTGGGTACCTACCCTTAGAAGGGTAGGGGGCACCCTCCTCCTAGTGGGGACGTGGTGGGAACTTCAGTGGCGGCGGCGATGGCGGCAACGGCGGTGTGGCGATGCAGCGCGGCGATCCCTGGTGGCCGATGGAACAACAAGAATCCAGCACTCGGCATCCGGTGCTCGACGGCAGTGGAGGTGGAGCAACGGAGGAGCGCACGGCAACATGAGCGGCGCAGGCGCTGACTCCAGTGGACCGCCGAGGAAAGAAAACCGCCGAGGAAAGAGAGCTGGGAACAGCGAACCCACCCGGGTGCCGGTAGGCAGCCCCACCCCCTGGAACATGTGGCCATAGTATTAGGATTAATTTGTACTTGCAGCACAATTGTAAACCGCTCTGAGACCTCCGGGTCTGAGCGGTATAGAAGTCGAATGTTAAATAAATAAATAAAGCCTTTGGAGGGCAAGGTTTGGGGAGGGAAACAAGCTCAGCAGAATATAATGCCATAGGCTCCACTCTCCAAAGCAGCCATTTTCTCCAGGAGATATGTAGACAAAACAAGGGGAAAACACAGAGTGCCAACTATCAAAAACAAATAAACCCTGTGAATGCAATCAACAAGTCTAATATCAGTGCCTTTAAATGATAGGGCTGCCAGATCCCCCCGGGGGGGCAGGGGTTTGCCTGCTTTAGGGGCCCCTGATCTGCCTGCCTGGATCCAGCCATTGGGGGAACCCCACCCCCAAAGTGACTGGAATGGGCCAATGTGCCCAGTGCGATGATGTCACCCAGAGGTGACATCATCGTGCCAGGCACGTCACCAGGGGATGCTCTAGCATTCAGCCTGAAAACTCTATGGTATCATAGTATCATATCATATGGTATCATAGAGTTTCTAGCCAAATGCCAGGGACCTGGCAACCCTATTAAATTAATATTTTGAAATACCAAACAAGTGTATATTCTTAATAAATATTCAGTTACCAATGTTTTCTTGTAACCAACTCCAAAAGTATTTAATACAAAGTAAAGCTCCAAGCCAGAGTTACAGTGTAACACATAAAGTTCCCAAACTCTCAAAATGCAACAATCCTGAGCTATACATCAAGGTTACAATGTAACACTACTAGTTCCGAAGTTCTCAATATGGCAAATCTATATATCAAATCAACAGTTTGAAGTTATGCAGCAACATGTATCCCAGGCATGTAAACATGTTTCTGCCCTCTTTTTCTAAAGTGCTTGATAGTCAGGAGGCTACTGGGTGAAAGAGGTTTCCTAGAGCATTGGTTCAGACTTGGATTTTGATCTCCACTATGGAAGAGAGATGCAGTTTTGAACCTTTAAACCTGAAAGCCAACCTACCTTTATCCGCCCTGTCATTTATTTATTTATTTATTTATTTATTGGATTTATATCCCGCCCTCCCCAAATGGGCTCAGGGTGGCTAACAACAGAGGCAAATGCCATAACAAACAATTAAAACAGCATTAAAACAATCATTAAATAAAGTGCAGTGCTCTTGATGTTAAGTCTTATTAGTCCAAGTTGTCCCAAATCATTAGTCCAAAAACATGACCCAGTTATGTGGTGTTAGCCACTGGGCCAGGCCCACCTGCATAGTTAGGGAACCCTCAAGGACTTATTAAAACCAAAGCTAAAGTACACATACAAAAACACAGAAACAACAATTAAAACATATGTCAGGGAGAGATCACTGAAGGAACGCCAGATGAAAGAAAAACAGTCTTCACCTGCTGGCGGAAGCCAGCAAGAGAAGGGAACAGACAAGAGCAGAGAGTGATGAGCAAGGTAACAGGAGTTCCAAGTTTCAATAACATGACCTAGAAGGCCCTCTGACAGGTTATCACCTAGATTGTTCCCTCTAAACTGAGTTAGTGTCAGCTAGCTCAGTTTTTTTAGCTTCCAGCTTACACATTTTTGTTTTAGCTCAGGAAGGATGGCTTCAGAGCAAATTAATTTATTCAGTAGCCAAGTTGCTCGCTCACAGCTTTAATGCCAGTGGCTCACAAATTAGAATTTTTGCTCACAACAAGCCACAGCTTAGAGGGAGCATTATCCACCTACTCTCAGAAGGCAGAGGCATCCAGAACAGGTCCTTGGAAGATGACCATAGTGTCAGGTAGTTGTGTAAGGAAGTAGACAGTCCTTCAAGAATGCTGGTTCCAAGCCACGTAGGGCTTTAAAGGTCAACACTGGCACCTTGAGTGGTGCCCACAAACAGACTGGAAGCTAGTGTAGATGGTACAAAATTGGAGTGATATGGTCCCTATGACCTACTTCAGTCAACATCCTGGCTGCAGATGTTCTACTACTGAGCTACAGCTCTAAATGTTGCAGTGGTTAGAATGCTGGACTAGGATCTGAGAGAGCCATGTTTAAACCCCCACTCTGCCATGGAAGTCTGGTGAATGACCTTGGGCCACTCACATTCTTAGCTGGATCTGCCTTGTTGTGAGAAGAAAGTGAGAATGCTGTAAGCCACTTTGGGCCCCTACTGCAGAGAAAAGTGGGGTATAAATGAAATAAATAAATAAGCTATACTTCACAGACCTGCTGAGCTTACATGTGCAGCATTAAAAAAATGAATTGCAAATGTATGTATGCCTTTTGTGCTTGCAGAGCTGACATAATTTGCTGCATTCATCAGATTGGTACATGCACAGGACTTACTGAATCAAGTTGCAGTTCCCAGAAGGCAGTTTAAGGAATGTGTTAGTCTTAAAGGCACCTCTAGATTCCTGTTACTTTTGCTGCCTCAGGCTAACATAGCTACCCCTCTGGAACAATTTAGACAGTCACTGCACCATAAACATTCTGGTAGTTGAGTAATACAAGGGGAAATGCTGGTATACTATGAATTCAGTGGACTAAGTGAACTAATGTTTCTCTACTTGTTTGATTAATTGTTTTCAGTTAGATTACTGATCCCTGCTACTAAGTTTACTGATTACTTATTCCTCCTATTAGACTACTAATATGAGGAACTCATTAGTAAGTTACTGCCCTGCTAGAGACAAATAGTGTTTCCTTAATACAATTATCAGTATAGAGCAAAATATTCCACAGAAAATGTGTGAAATCTGGCTTGAAAAGCTAGCTCCAGCAGCAAGATCTTTGAAATGCAGGTCAAGGAAAGCACACAGGAGCTGATTTGATTTAATATCGGAGGTTGTGATAAATGTTTAACTAGCTGGAATTTACTACCTTCAGAGTTTAATAGGCTCCATCCTTGATGAAGCAGAGAAATGGAACACTATACACATTCCCAGTTTCTACTTTATAAAGATAAGGGTATACCCAAATCGCCCAGACCTGGATAGCTCAGGCTAGTCCAATCTTGTTAGATCTCAAAAGCTAAGCAGGGGTGGTCCTGCTCAGTATTTGGATTGGAGACCACCAAAAAAGTCCAAGGTTGCTACACAGAGGCAGGGAATAGCAAACCGCCCCTGAACATTTATTGCCTCTAAAACCCTATGGTGTTTCCATAAGTCGAATGAAACTTGAAAGCAAAGGAAAAAATCTCTGGGCTTGAACACTGCAGCATGAACACAGAACACAGAGGTGGAAAAAGTGGATAAAGATAGTACTAGAATTCTAGGGCACCCAATGAAATTGATGGGCAAGTCATTCAGGATAGACAAAAGGATGCACATGATGGACTGCACTTTTAAAAGCTTAGAAGTGCTGTACAAACAGGTAAAGGTTAATTCACAGAAACAGACAGCATTGAGTGACAGGCTGTTCCAAGATATCTGATTGGTTAGCATCAGCTGAGCAGAGAGAGATTTTGGAACTGGATGCTGAGGAGAATTCAGTCTGATTTCAGCCCTAGCTAAGAAGATCCAAGCACTGACAGTTTTGGAATTCAACCCTGACTGAGAGCAGTTTAACACAGGCAAGAGAATTGGGGGAAGTTGGCAAGGAAGTTTGGGAAGTAGGAGAAGACTTCCATTTGGGCCAAGGAAAGGGGATAGATTTTCTTGAGAGAGAAGAAAATTCCCTACCCAGTCAAACAGGGAGTAAGCTCTGAAGAGTGCAGAGATCCCTGGTCTGGTGTGGTTAGAAACTGCCTTTAGAAACCTCAAAAGTCAGTTAAAACACTCAAGTACTAGTGTTCCAAGAGAAGGGGTTTGGGTACTGGGAAGAATGCACCAGCCTTCTGAAAACCAAAGGAGTCAGAGAATAATCAAAGAAAGTGTACTGGAGTGATTGGGAAAACATTGGAACAAAAGCTTCTCAACATAAAGATTTAAGTAACCGCGTGAATAGTTTAAGAAACTCTCATTAGCCTGAAATACAAGAACTGAAGTCTGTGCATTCAGAAATTTAAACCCCTGAATTCACTGGACCTTTCCTTTCTATGTAAAATAAAATATTTTGTTAATTTTGAATTTCAAAACATCCCAAGTGCCATTTTCAGTGGTATAAGTTAAAGGGTGATCCTGACCTTTCCCTCAGGTTCCTGGGCTGAGCCAGCAGTAAAATTTCATACTGAGACAGTTCTTCAGGAAAGGAGAAAAAAGACCACTAGGGCTGATCAGTCAGAAAGGGAAAGAGCCTCCTGTCAGGCAAGGTGGGATATAAATCGAAATAAATAAGTAAATAAATAAATAAAAAGGAGGAAAAATCTTGCCTCTGAGGGAGGAAAGTGGATGGGGCCATCATAACGTACTTCTTAATGAGTAATTAAATTGTGGGGTTCATTTCCAGTGGACATAGAGATTGACAGAAGCACAGATGAATTATACCGATTTATTGAGGAAACATCTATTAACAACTGCAAACCATGGTGACTAAAGTGACTAAAGTGAACTTCCATATTCAAGGGCAGCAAATCTTTGAGTAACAGCACTAGCAGACACCGTCAGGAGATGGCCTTGGTCACAGTGCTCTGTCTGTTGCCCTTCCAGGATAACTGGTAGGCCACTGTGCTCAGCCAGATAAACAACTGGACCTATTTCCCACAAGTGCTGCTCCACGCTCGCTCTTCCCTTTTGCCCCGATGGTACGTGTCAATTTCACACAAGCTGCTGCACGGCCACATTTTGCCCTGCAGCTTTGCGTGATTTTCCCCACATTTACTCAATCCTGTTTTTTGAGGATTGAGTAGACGTGGGGAAAATCATGTGAAGCTGGGGGGGGGGGATTGCGCAAAGCTCCTGGGCAGCGCTTGTGGGAAATCGGCCCTGGTGTGATCAGGCAGTGCTCTGGTGATATTAAGTGATATTTTCCTATGATTCATAGAGATACCCTTTGTCAATTCTGGGTTGCATCTGGAAGTGACATAGCAATGTTGCTGTTGTCAGGCTCAGCTCAGCAATATGCTATACAGATTCTTCAGTAACATGTATGAACAGGCTCCAAGTAAATATTTTTCACTGAAAAGTAGCCTCAAAGACTATGCTCTGGAACAGAAGAATAACAAGAGAGAAACTGCCTGCCATTTGTCCACTCAAATTCCCTCTCTTTCCCATTGTGTTAGGATCAGAAATGGTTAAGCAGCTCTTCCTGTTCATCATTATTCCACATGTTGTCTGTGCACTTTGGCTCTAAGATATTTCTGCATTTGACCTATAAGATGAAATGCAAAGTATTTGTTTTCAAGTAAATCTTATTAAGGGGTTCTACTTGGAGGAAAATATTCTTGGAATCATGGCATTCAAAGGCATAAAAAGCAAAGAGGTGTATTTTCATCTATGTAGGTCCACCTGAATATCAGAGTTCGATATTCCTTTAAAATTGAGGTTCCAAGTAATAATGGTATAAGAAAGTTATGAAGTGTCTGCATATTAAAAATGTATGTAAAAGATATGAAGTTCAGCAAAAATGTATGAAGAGGTGCACTATATAATTCATCCCCAGATTGGAACAAACTAAGTGGTACTCTGGGATATATAGTCACAATGTTTTCTGGGAAAGTTAATATTGCTAGAGAAGGGGGATCATATGAGCATTGTATGTGTATTGGACCATATTTGTATTGTGTGAGGGTGCAAATATTCTGTTTTACCTGTAAGTGTAGCTTTAATTTATTACACTAACTCAGAATTTATTACCTACCTCTCTGTCATTAAGCAACTTTGTGGTTAAATTCCTGTTCTTAAAATGAAGGCTTGGGGAAGTTTTCCATTTTTTGCATTGTTGTGCTTTATTGCCTTATATTACTCAACTCACACTTATCTGGATAGGGTTTAGGAGCTTTTTCTTTGCCTGATTGGTACTCTGCCAAGTAGTATTGAGGTCTGGGGGCTTGCATGAGGCAGTAATCCTCTGGGCTCTTTCTGTTCTGTTGGCTTTAATGGGGCTATTCAGGACTATTTTTGAAACTTCAGTCACGTCCTGAGAAGGCTCGCTCAATCACTTCCGGGTTCAGATTGCAATTTGTTTGTGAATTACAAGCAGAAATCTTAAAGCTCAAGAAACCTGGCCTTTGTGGATGTTCAAAACTGGATTTATTTTTTTGCACTGTTTCCCCCATCCCTGTCCCCACGTCCATCATCTTTGCTATGTGTTGCTTCATTTCCATCTTCACAAAGTTTCGATTCTTAGGTGCCCTACTTCTCAAATGGAACCTGATTTTTATACCTTTCTTGTAGAGTGTTAGCTCTGAAATTTAGCTGGAGGTTTTCTGAACTTAGGTACACTTTTGCAAAAAAAACCCTAAAAATATTACAGGCATCTGAATTTACCTTGTATCAAATTAATCGAGTACAGCTATCAGACACATGGTATAGTCAGAGTGTCAGACTAAGAGATGCAGACTCGAATTCCCCCTGTACCATGGAAACTTGTTGGGTGACCTTGGGCCAGTTACACACTTTCAGCCTAACTTACTTCACAGGTTCGTTGTGAGGATAACATGGACAAGGGGAGAATGTTGTAAGCCATTTTGGGTCCCCATCAGGGACAAAAGACGGGTATAAAGCAAGTAAAAAATAAACATCTGTCATGTACATCTGTTTTGTATGCAGCACCCATTCTGTATCAAGCCACACTCCTCAGGATTGACTAGACAATTTTGACAGTGTTTAGTTTCAAGTAGTTTGGTATATGTGCATTGTCAGCATTTGGCATGCTGGCTGGTCAGGGAGCAACTGCTAACACATGCTCACAGTTTACTGCTTGCTGGATTACATATGTCCTAGGGTAATTATAGTCATCATCATGACCATTTAAATTAATGTTGAATAATTCACTTTCAATCCACTTTAGTAATTGTTTGCAAGCGGACTTTGCCATTTCACACAGTAATGTCCAATTGCAAATTGTGCTGAAAGTTGATGGAAAGTGAATTACTCAGTATGTGTGAAAGCACCCTGTGTAAAAGCGTATGTCCTGCTTTTCTACTGATCGGTGAGCAGTATGAGCAGGTCAGTGGCATTCATCGTGCTGCAGCGTGCTCATAACTGACTTGATAACTGTACACTTCCCAGGTGACAAAACGAGAACCTGTCAATACAATTAATTCAAATGACTACAAACAGACTTTGCTTTGGGAGGTAGGTAGGGCAAGGCTGCAATACTAGAAGAGATCATCCATGCAGCTTCCTTCATCATAACAACAGCAAGACAGTCTAGGAAATCACTTCTTTTGTAAGCCGAGATAGCGAATGGATAAGGGAAGGGAGTACCATGGCAAAATATTTGCAGTCTGTATCTGGTGGGTATTCTGTTTGCCAGGCAAAATGGGCAAGGCTAGAATAAAGAGACAAAGCATGCAAATCCCTACCTTCAACAGAAGTGAAACTACTTTTTAAAAACATTATTTTTAAGCAGGTTAATAAAATGCTCAACTACAAGTCACTGGGCACAGAAACAAAGAACCTGTTGGAGATTAACACGAGTAAGTATCCTAGGAGTAAGTTTCCTGGGAGTAGGAGGTGATCTCTTTAGGATTGCTGTCTAAGGGGATGACACATTTTCTTACATATTTTCCCAAAAGGCCTTTTCAGTATTCTCCTTTCTTGTGCACACAACTGAGCCATGCTTCTTTCAGAGCACCAAGCTCCTGATGTTTCTATTGTTTGTGTTGCGATGTATTGTGATTCTTAAAAAAGGGGAGAAAAAGAACCTATGGGCCACATTTGTTGTGATCCAAGGGAAACATTTTTGTTCAGCTTTGCAATTTAAAGAAATGGTAGAGGTTCCACTCTTGCACAGAACTAGGTAAGATTGTTAGATCCTCCAGTTCAGCGCTTAAGTAAAGGCTGAAAGAAGGTGGGTATGGAGACTGAATTAGCATTAGGCAGCATATTTTTTCTTACTGATTGAGATCCCTTGATACCACTAATGGTGAACTGGTGGTTCAGTGTGGATAGCATGATCCTGAAAACTAACAGTGCAGTCCTGAACAGAGTTACACATTTCTAGTCCATTGAAATCAATGAGCTTAGAAGTGTATTTGTGCTTAGGATGGCAATGCAAATGCCTTAGGAAAGAAGTGGGGATGGAGACTGGAAGGCCTTACCCCCCCCCCACAGACTTTCTAGGTGGATTGCTCCCCCTTTTGCTAGATCTAGATTCCAGAGTTGTATTAGAAATGGTAGTTGAGATGTCACTGACATCCCATCATTTAGATACTGTGCTTATCATATACCCAGAAGCAAAACAATTGAGAAGCAAAACAATTAAAAAGGCAGCTTGACTGGTCAACATTTTGCTTTTCGAGTGTCCCAGTTTTAAATGTCAGTTTATATACAGACTCACTAGGATGGCCTTGGGTCAAAGTATTCAGTATTGGCTTCATAACAAATAGCCTTCGAAACAGCAATCCAGTTTGTTTTTGAATAGAAATGAGCGGGTAGGAAAGTCTTTGCCTAATATAAGTACTATGTAAATGACAAATTGTAGTAACATATTCTAAAGATAAAGAAGTTGAAATTCTGTGATTAGGAATCATGGCTTAAATGTCTTTTAGAACTATTAGCCCATTAGTGGCTCCAATAAAAACACATTTCCTCACACACACTAAGCTCCAGTGTTAATCTTATTCGTCATTATTAAATGTTGGAAGTTTAATTTTTTAATGGAGATGAGATGCTATGAGATGAAAAGATTTAAACAATGATGGAAGCTTTTGCAAGCAAAGCCTGGTAATCTTCAAATACTGACGGAATCAGCAAAAGACCAAGGCAACAAAAAAGGGGGGGGAGATACACTGAAGACTCAAATAAATTGTTGGTTTAATCCTTTATTTGTAACATTTGTCTTAATTCCTAAGATCTGTTGAAAGGGGATTTAAAGGAGATGAATCAGTAGTAAAACTTCTTAGGAAATGACAGACTAAGACTTTAGATGAGCCCTCTTTGGAGAGTAGTGATTATCTGAAAGTGCATAGAAAATAACTAGAAAGGAAGGCTACTGATAGCTGGCCTTACTGGATGGGTTCTACAGTGTAAATTATATGCATGTGACCTGTAGAACGTGTACTGCATTTCAGCAAACATGACGCTTGGCCTTGGAAATGGCTACTGCAGCACTGAGCCAAATGAATTCATGGATGTGCTTGAGCCATAGACGCTGTGTTCTAGTTCTAGTTCAAATATAGCACAGGACTTGATTGGTGGAATGATGGTGGCACCCAGCTAAATGGAAGGCTTGTGAATGATTTGACAATCCCATGTGCCTCCCAGGTTAGATATTACCCCTGCAGTGCAGAGACCATACCAATTGGATGAGGAACTGTGGGTGGGTCTGTCCCATCTCCCCCTCACTTTCTCGCCAGACCCGGTGCAGCCCCCAGACTCCCCTGCAGCTGCTACCGGGTCCACTGCCTTCCTGCCCTCTCCACCGCTCTCTACAGCTTGCCAGGAGCAGCTCCAGGGAAGTCAGCCAAAGCTTGCCCGGAGCTGCTTTGAGCAGGCCAACCACCTCCACCCCCCCACCACTCTCTCAGCTCACTCACAGCAGGTCCAGACAAGCCAGCTGAGGCTTCCTTCCCCCACTCCCCGTTTGCGGCAGCTCGCGGAGCTGCTCTGAGCAGGCCTGCCACCTTCCGTCCCCCTGCCATTCTCTGCAGCTCACTTGGAGCAGCTCCAGGCGAGCCAGCTGAGCCTTCTTTTCCCCTCCCTGCTCTCAGCAGCTCACCCAGAGCAGCTCCAGGAAGGCCCACAGAGGCTTCCCTCCCCCCGCCTGTCAGCAGATCCAGGACTCTGTCACTGCAATAACCTCCTGACCCCTTTCAAGCTGCTCTATGGTAAGTGTGTTGCCTGTGCAATGCTTTTTATTGCCGGGGGGGGGGATTTAACCCCCCAATGTCTTTTTTAACTTTTCAGATTTTCCCGCAAACCTAGGGGGTCACCTAAGTTTGCAGAAAACCCTGTTTGGGGTAAGTGTTCCCCCTTCTGTGGACTTAGATGTCCACAGATAGGGGGCACACATGAGAATTAGATTTATAGATTGAAAGTCCCTGCTGAAGAGCCAGATTCAGCAGCTCTTAAACTGAAAATAGGATCTCATATAGTAATGACACTTTGCTGATGCCTTTTTTAGCATTTGGTGAAAGACATAAGTAGATTCACTTACATATGCTGCTTGATATAAACAGTGGTCTGTTGGCTTTATTTGTTTATTTATTTATTAATCTTCTAAACAACAAATTGAAATGTAAAATTCTGTAGAAATTCGAAGTTGTAATTAATGGTTGTTCTTTGAAATATGATGCTTTGAAATGGGCTCCCTTTAATTTCCCTCTTGAAACTATTTGTCTTTGAACAGCTTTTAGAACTTCATAGAAGGCAATGGAAAGTTTTTGTTCAAAGCTGTCAAAAGGGAAACATAATTATAGACATACATATATACACACAAAATATGTGTGAGGGAATGTACAGAGTGTTCTTATCTATGTTACAGATTATATATAAACAAGTGGTGGACCAGCAAGCACTTGCAGAAAAGGGCTTCTCCTTTCCCCCTCCTCCACTGTTTCCTCTTTTCTCTCCCTTTCCTGAAAGCCCCCATAGCCTCTTCCGTTTTCCTACTTACTTCTTTCCTCCCACCCACCATCCAACCTACCTTTATCTGCCCCCTGTCCTCAGTTTTCTCTCCTTAATTCCCCTTAGTAGCTTCTATCTTGCAAAACTATGTCCCAGTCACACAAGGCTTGCAAGGCATAGCTGTGGAATAGGGAACCCACAGGGACTTGTGGTGGGTACCTCACTTTCCCCTGAATCCTCTTCTCCACACTAGTTCCTCTTTCCCTTCTCCTGGCAACCCCCATATTTTCATTTTTAAAATCTGTTTCCTTCTCTTCTTCCCACCTTCCAGCAACCTACATTCTATTTGCCCCCATCTTCATTTTTTTTAGTTACTTCCTTTATACCTTGCCTTTCACTACAGTGGAGACTCAACACAGTATACATTCTCCTCTCCAGTTTGTTGTAGTGGTTAAGTGTGCGGACACATATACATACATAATTGTCCCAATCCAATTATGGGCATACAAATAGAGAGGCAGAATTGTTAGATGTATTCCCTGCTGGATTGAGAACTGCATGATGATAACTGATGCTTGCACAAGCTTGAGCATGTTGTTCTGTGGAGTGGAATTTCTTTTTCTAAAATTCACTTTTTTAGATATAGCCTTTGATTCCTCTTCTCTTTTTATTTTTCCAAAAGATGATCATACTAGAATTACATTTATACATTTCTCTTTGATTTCTGGTTGAACTTTTCTGTTGCAAATCTGTTCAGCCTTTTATTTCCAGCCTTTCCAGAGGTTGTTTAAAAAAAAAATATACACCAAATGGTGGTGCTTTAGTAGGAAGGTTTGGGAAGACACTGCCTGCTTCTGAGCATCTGCAGAGTTAAATTTTGAAATTTTGGAAAACCTCCAATTCTTAACTCTTCTCTTTGAATTTCTTTGAATCAAATTGATTCAAAAGGGACTTCAAATAACTAAAAAGAGGGGGGGGGGATAGATTGTTAGATTTCAAGGAGAAATTGAGTAAAAAGGATGTGGCCTGGAGAGGAGCTCTGCAAGTTCCAAGCAGCAAAAAGAGGCTTCCAGAGGCTCAGCTGAAAGTAGGAACAACTGTGCAGATACTGGCATACCCACCCCCATTGGAGAGGTGGGGCCCATATCAGCAGCAGAGGACTGTTGGGGGAGGAGGCAGACACCAAGAAAACAGCAAGCAACACAGAGGGCCAACAAAGGAAGCCTTGTAGAGTCTGTTTGGTTGCAACCTGTCCCATAGCTACAGTGGGCTATTGGGGGCTCTGCCCCTTCCCTTAAAGGGACAGCCTCACATAATTTCTCTCCTCCCTTGTTGGCGGAGTCTTCTCCCTGCCTGCTGGCAGGAAGAAGACTCGGCTGCTAGCAATGGAGGTCATGCAGCCGCCCCCTCTCTTTCCCCCGCCAGCCAGCTGAGCAGAAAGGGGGGTTAAAATTTAAAACTCCTCTCTGGAGTTGCACCACAGTGGCAACACAATTTCTCAATTGGATACAATCCTGGCTATGGGCCGGGTTGCAACAGACCCATTAGTCAGGAGGAGGAAGACTCATCTCCTGAAGTAATTCCACAGTTAGAAGAGAAAGGTGAGCCTGTGAGGAAAAAGAGACTGGCTCAGTAAGAAGAGCTGAGAAACCTTGAGTGTCTGGAGGAGGGTATGGAAACAGAGCAGAGAAATGGAGTCAAGAGGAAGTTTGTGTGTGGAGCAGAGGGAGGGATCAAGCAGCGAAGGTGCTCCAGCTCAACGTTGTAAATCAGCTTGACTTCAGAATATGCCTAATTAAGAACTGATAAAGTGCCTTCAGAGGAAGAAAGGGAGTTTGTTGGAGCAATAAGAAAAAGCTGTAGCACTGTAGCCACTTGAAAGCAAGTTTTAAGAACTCTGGTAATTGTTGGTCATACTGAAGGCTCCTTTAATATAACAGCTCAAGAAGTTACATTGCTTGCATTGTTGGTTAGGCCTTAAGCATAAGGCAGTTGGATTTTACGGGATAGGGATGCTAAATGTATTAGGCATGGAGGGCTGCAGGCCTATGTGTAATTGTCAGAAGGGGAAGGGATATCTTGGTCTGAGACCACTAAACGTCACAGAGGAATTAAGAAAATTTCTCAACAATGCTAATTTTGGCCTAAACTCACAGAATTCCAGTCAGTGTTAACAATGTCAATTACCTGTTTGAGGAGAAATAGGGGAGGTTAATCATTTTCTCTACCTTCTGTCTCCTGTACCCAGATCATTAACACTATCACTATTTATATGACTGGCCACAGTTAGAAAAGGACAAGAGGGGGACCCACGATACTCGCGGGGGGGGGAGAAGAGCCCCGTCTCCTCCACCCCCCCACCCCTCGATCTCCCCGAGGCGGTGGCGGCAGCGGCGGCAGCGGCGAGGCCGGTGTCCGCCCCCCGCCCCCCCAGGCCGGTCTTCCCCCCGCC
>NW_015162003.1:288360-293531 GCF_001447785.1 Gekko japonicus | reverse complement strand
CGGCAGCATTCGCAGAGCGTCTCCTGCGCACGCGCAGGAGACGCTCTTGCACTTTCGAGGGGATTTTAACATCCCCCCGAATTTTTTTAAACTTTTTTTATTTTTGTGCACACGTGGGGACTGGCCCACGTGTGCACAAACCTCCCCCGCCCCCCCCCAGCTGCCCCCTCCGTGCTGATTTAAGTATCCGCACGGAGGGGGCAACTTCAGCATTAGTATAAGGATGCTGTGATGGTATATGCATGAATATCAATATGCACATAATTCATGACTCTCTGGCTCTGTGTAGACTGAAAATGAGACATTTTCACTGCTCTTGTCAGAACCATGGTGTTATGTCCCTTGTTCACCAGCAACCAGCCCAAAGCATGCCATGTCATAGATGACGAATATTCAGGTATGTAAAAGTTTCCCTTTCATATGCTTTGATATGATATGTTTCTGATTTGAGCACCAGACTGGTATCCAAGAGCACATCTGTTTGTGGAACAAGCCATGTATTCCTTGCAACATATCCCACTGTTGTAACCCCAATTCACTTATCACACCGATCTATTTTGTCATACCATTGCAAGGAAAATATCAGGTAGCTCCTCTGCATTCAGTTCTTACCTATATGCATAAATAATTTCTTTGAGTTATGGCTATTCAAGTTGAATAGTATCTAAAAGCATTTATATTCTCTATAAAAAATAATTTGGATCTTCAAAATGCTTTGTCCTTCAGCTGAAGTGCTGCCAAATGTCTTAAAGCTGTAATGCCCTTATTAAAAGCCTATTTCTTCCCATTTATTTCTTGATGCAAAAAACCACAAAATATAACCTAGTTATGAATCATTTCCTTTTTCCAGTCACCAACCCCAAACCAACAGGATAAATAACAATTCTTTGCTATCTGAGTCTACTGCAGAGGTTGTAGCCAGGTTTGTTTATTCCTGCATCTATTATCATATTAAGGAACCTGGCTCTCAGCCATGATAACACAGCACCATAAAGTATAAAGTTTTTTTTTCAGGTTTACTTTTATTGATTTGCATTTTGTATCACAAAGTAAATTAAATTTATGCTAATATGATACATATACATTCTTCCTTGCAGAATACGATCAAAAATTGGATTACACAGCACAATATTTTGAATAATTACAGCTGTTTTTCACAATGAGCCAATGATTGTGCTGATTGTAGCTCTTAAAATTTTTACAGAATTGTCTTGATAACTAGCCTTGGAATACCTAGATACAAAAAAGGGGAAGAATGAATGCAATTCAAGGATCACTTCCATTGGTACAGTACATATAAACTGAATGCATTAGTTGTAATACAAAAATTTAAGTACCAGAGGAGGCAAACTCTAATTTCAAATATTCAAAATAGGTTTTGTTATTCTTCAGAGAGCTGGGGGTTCAGCACCTCATGGAAGCCAGTCTAACCAGAGGGGCTTGTTCCAAACCATTCCAGTCTCAATCAATGCTCCCTCTAAGCCATGCAGTCTTGTGAGCAAAAATTCTGCTTTGTGAGCTCCTGGCATGGAAGTTGTGAGCGAGCGATTTGGCCACTGCATAAATTAGTTTGCTCTGGGACCCATCCTTCCTGAGCCAAGACAAAAACCTGTGAGCTGGAGGCTAAAAAACTGTGAGCTAGCTCACACTAACTCAGCTTAGAGGGAACACTGGTCTCAGTGTTTATAGAGGGATGTAAGCTTCACATGGTTTCCTCTAAGGATGACATCTGTGGCATGGAAATTGGAAGATATTCCACTCTGCCTTTGTCACAGGCTGACTATTACCTGTTAAGATTTTGATTCACAAATACTCAAAACCTC
Source organism: Gekko japonicus (assembly GCF_001447785.1). NCBI lineage: Eukaryota > Metazoa > Chordata > Lepidosauria > Squamata > Gekkonidae > Gekko > Gekko japonicus. The sequence goes on along the minus strand of NW_015162003.1, from coordinate 291,708 downwards.
TGAAAGGACTAGGGGCTGGTTGTGATGCTTGCCCACCAGCTTGGCCACACACTTTGACTGCGCCAAAATGCAACAGCCAACCTATTGGCAGGAGCTGGATACAGAGCCTGCCAGCAACTCAAAAGTATGGGTTGCTCTACAAAGGAAAATGGGTGGTTTCGTTTTGGAGAATGGTATTTGCAAGAAATACAGTGGCACTGATAGAAATGAATTGGTGTGTTCCTACTGGATGTCGACTAACCTTTGATGATGCAAGTAAAAAGGCTGTTTTGCTGACACCAGACTGACTGCACTGGCAACCTTGCTGAGAGTCTAAAGCCTGATACGCTTTAATTAGTGAATGGCTTGTTCATGCATGCAGGGTGTGAGGGTGTGAGGGTTGCACATCAGCAATATTAATCTGCTATGATTTAGAACATGTTCTGTAAACCTTACCATCTAAAAATTTTTTTGCATGTCACTTCCCCAAATTGCATCTAAATCTTTTGTTCTGTGACATTTAGCATCATTCCATTCCAGTAAAGGTTGTTTCTTTTCTTCTCAATGACTTTGTGACCTGTCTTTAAAGTCAACACTCCAATCAGCCTTCAGTGACATACAGAATATAGTGACATATTGACTTTTACAAGAAGTCACCCAACATGAATAGATGAGAACTTGGTGCTGAAGTTTCCATATGAATGGAGCTGTTGACAAAATAAAAGAAAGGTCATTCCTGATAAACAACATTTATTGTTATGCGTAATTATATAGTTGGCGATGCTCATGTATGACTATCTCCTAAAGCCAGATTATGCATCTCTGGTTTGTAAATACAAACAGATCCATAGAACAAATGTACCAATCTATTTCTCCATTTTTTTAACAGGAAAAAAATAGATCAGGCTTAAGTCGTATATGTTTTCACAAATGAGTGAGATGTTTACAGTGTTTCTACATCATTTTCCACATTTTTTTTCAGAATTCAGAAAGCTAGTTTAGCAAATGAATATTAAAATTATATTTGCTGAAATGGAGCTGCATTTCAATTGTACTTCTCAGAACAAGCCCATTCATATTTATAAGTGAATATTTTGAGAGCTGAAGAAACAGAGAAGTATATCGGGGCTCTTCAGGTACTTTTAGGGGTCAGGATTGGCTAAAAGTTGGAAGCAGGAGGGTTTGAAGAATGTTTCACACATTTTAGGCAATTTCACAAATTAAGTATTTAAGAAGCATAATTTTAAAATTGTTCAATAAATGTAAATTAAATCATAATCATTTTTTCATCTTAAAAACTGAGATTAACATGATTCGTTTTATGCCTTTAACCAAGACAAATTACTCTCACATGCGCACAGTGCACATGTGCCATTTATTGGCCTTTCTCACTGAGACTCAAGGTAGGTTACAGCTAAAACTATGCAACAAGAGCAGTATAATACATGCAACCAACATTTACTCCATAGTAACTGTTTGAAGGTAAAAGAAGAAGGGGATGGTGAAGGATGAGATGGTTAGACAGTGTTATCGATGCAATGAACGTGAAGTTGAGCGAACTCCGGTGAACGATGGAAGACAGGAGGGCCTGGTGTGATGTGGTCCATGAGGTCGCAAAGATTCAGACTTGACTGTGTGACTGAACAACAACAACTGTATGCTATTTGCAGAACATTGCACTGACAACAGTATAATATAGACAGTGAAACAGGAGCTGCAGGATTTTAGAACAATGCAGTGAAACATTCTATACAGGGGTGTCAAACATATGGCCCACAGGCCAAAACCAGCCTGTGATCAATTGTTCATTACCTTTACTGCCAGAAGGCAGAGGCTGTGCATTATGTCCCTATATAGTGTCCCAGTGCTAATGTGCAACGGCCATGAGCTGCATAAAAATTCATGGAAGTTCATGGTGGCTCTTTACTTCATGAACATCGCTTCATGAACCAAAAATGAGCCAAAATATTTGATGAACTTTAGTTCATGAGCTAGTTCATGCTCATCCCTAGTTGGAGTCAACCAACCAAGCAAGAAACGTAAGATATTGTTTCAATGATGGCTAACCAAAGATTTAAGGACTAGGGCAGTGGGTGCTTTGCCATGGCTGGGATACTTCTTGGCCCCTTTGGACTTAACAGAATAGTGTGGGAGGGCACGGATTGTTTTAAAGTTGTGAACTCCAGGGGAAGGCAGGAGTACTTTCCAAATGAGTGTCTCTTGAGGCTTTTTTCTGAACATGTAAGGGGGGGGTATGAAGGTGCTTGGGTGCTGCCTCCTTGAGTAGCTTCAGGACCTCAACCTTCTCCTTAGAGAAGATTGCCCTCTCAGTGAGGAGCTAGTCATGTCCAGTCTTGCTTCTGAACATGTTAGACAATTATGTATTAAGACTAGCAGTAAAGCCCATTGTGAAAGCGATACAACGAGATCTAGAAAGAGGCTCTGGGGCAAACAGTGTCAATTTGCTGTGGTGACCTCAGCAGGGTATAATGACAGAGTCCACTGTTTTCTCCAGAGGAACTGATCTCTGCTACCTGAAGAGCAGTTGTAATTGTGAGTAATCTGTAGCCCTCACCTGGAGATTGGCAGCAATTGTTACCCAGGACAAAATGGCTGGTTTGGAGGGTGGAGTCTATGGCATTCTACCTGTCTGAGGTCCCACCCCTCTGCAAACCCCACCCTCTCCAGGCTCCACCCCTCAAACCCCCAGAATTTGTCAGCATGTAGTTGGCAACCCCATCTCCTTCCCAGCTAGCCATCAACCTACCATTATCTGCCCCTTTGACTTCAGCTGACTTCTGCCCTCCCTTCTGCAGAGCAGTTGTAATACTGAGTGCTCTCCAGCCCTCACCTGGAGATTGGCAACAATGGTTCCCTATGTGAGACTGACTGGTTTGGAGGGTGGAGTCTATGGCAGTGTACCTGTCTGAGGTCCCACCCCTCCTCAAACCTCACCCTCTTCAGGCTCCATCCCTCAAATCTCCAGGAATTTCCCATCTGGAGTTGGCAACCCTATCAGGACTGGCCCCAATGTGTTTTCTCCCAAAGGCCAAAGTAGGTGACAGGACCAAGCTTAGTTGCCTACCAACAGGCACTGAGGGGAATGTAGGGTTGCCAGCTCTAAGGAGGGAAATACCTGGAGGTTTTGGGGGTGGATTCTGTAGAGGGCCGGGCGACGGAGGCATCGGCCTTCCGTCACCCACCTCGCCCCCCCAATCTCGGCCCGGGCGACCGCGGCTCCCTCTAAGTTGCCTACCAACAGGCACTGAGGGGAATGTAGGGTTGCCAGCTCTGAGGGAAATACCTGGAGGTTTGGGGGGTGGATTCTGTAGAGGGCCGGGCGATGGAGGCATCGGCCTTCTGTCACCC